>NW_008824866.1:771920-772351 GCF_000699105.1 Pygoscelis adeliae | reverse complement strand
TTCTTCTTCCGGGTCACTTGATAGAGAGGACTTACAATCAGACTGTAATTTGGAATATGCATTCTCCAAAAACCCCACAACACCTAAGAAAGCTTGTGTTTCCTTTTTGCTAGTTGGTGGAGACATGGCTGTTATTTTGTTGATCACATCTATTGGGATTTGACAATGTCCATCTTGCCATTTTATTCCTAAAAGCTGGATCTCCTGTGCAAGGTCCCTTGACTTTTTTTATTTTATGGCAAAACTGGCCTTCAGAAGGATTTGGACTATTTCCTTCCCTTTCTCAAAAACTTCTCCTGCTGTGTTGCCCCACACGATGATGTCATCAATGTATTGCAGGTGTTCTGGAGCCTCACCCTGTTCCAGTGCAGTCTGGATCAGTCCATGGCAAATGGTGGGGCTGTGTTTCCAGCCCTGGGGCAGTCGGGTCC
>NW_008824866.1:768160-771829 GCF_000699105.1 Pygoscelis adeliae | reverse complement strand
CATAACTTCATGATACATCAGCTTCAGCAGAGATGGCAGCTAAAGGAATTCCCACCCGGAGCCATTTTTTTTTTTTTCCAGAGTTGTTTTTAAGTGAAGTGAGTGCTTCATTTGGTAATGCGTCCCACAGCAGTATTGACACAGCCGGGGGGTTGTCCTGCTGGGGGTGGAAATGTGTGGCCAGGGAGGGGGAGACAAAAGGGCAAGGCGGGGAGCTCCTGTGGCAGCACTGACACCGATGCCAGCGTATCAGCAAATGACAGAGCAAGCCATGGTGGCCAGGTATACTCGTACTTGAGGACAGACAAGCAAATTCATGTGTTTTACTTCACAGCTGGGGCTGGGGTTGGATCTCTTGCTGCAGTTCAGCTGCAAGGAGTAAGCACCAGGCATACTGCAGATGCAGGCCCGTCCGTGCAGCACAGGTACATGCATTTCTGCAGAGAAATCCCAAAGCAACTTTTTCTCCACGTTATGGAACCCCAAACATTGTCCCCTCAAATGCAATGGTAATAATACTGTCAGCTTGTTAACAGGGTGGTCTCATTGCTCATCAAAAAATGACATGTAATCCGGCGACAGTAAAATGAGGCACGAAGAAAAAATGTATGTGTGCTAACTACGTGTGCTGTTATAGTTATATAGTTAACTGAGAGGAAAGGTTGGAAAGAAGAACAGAAAGAGAAAAGAAGAAAGAGAAAAAATAATGCTGAAGTCTAAAAAATGGGCGGTACATGGAGACCCTATGGCACAGCCCGGGATGGATCATTCTGTTAAATTCTCTGAACTTCAGAGGTCTTTATAAAGCTGAAGCAGCAGCACTGCTGACCCTGAGAGAAAGTGGGGATCACCCTGACAGCCGGGGATGCAGAGGAACATCTGAAGCTGTACCCCTGCTTACCCCCCTTCCCTGAGCATCAGCAGGCAATGGGTAGAGCTCAGCACTTGCTCCTTGTCAGAGCTGCTGGGTTCCTGAGACGATGACAGGTACTGACAGCAAAGAACCAGGAAACACTGTGTGATGTCATTGGGGGGGCTTTCAAGTTGTAACCTCTGCTAAAGCCACTGCAAGGGGGAGGCAGCGTAGCTTGAGCTATCCTTCCGGTGCCAGAGGTCACACGCTAACCCTGAAAGACAAGATTCAATTCAAAAAAGAAGACTGATCTTTTGAAAAGCTAGGCCTACATCTTTATTTTATCAATATGACCAAGCCTACTATTTTGATAGGATGAAAATATGCAAAAATACAGTCCTGTTCTTTCTTACATTTTTAGTCCCGTCAAAATCTCTGCACAATTACACAACAACGTTGCGCGAACACCTGCAGCCATTATTTTCTCCTTTCACACTTGTCAGGGCTATTAGAAGTGACAGACTGTATTCTCTGATAATCATCGCATTTACAGCAAATGCAAACACGTTCATCCGATTTTCACAGGGTCATGCACCAAACTATCCCCTGTATTGTCAGGCAGACAAATGCAGCTCTTTGTTTCAGATCGCTGGGAATTTGGAATCCCAGTAATGCACAGGTCCCCTGGATCCGGATGCAAACCTCTCCTTGGCCACCCTTCCAGCGGCTTTACTATGAGGAAGGGAGGGAGGAGGGGACGGAGGGAGGGAGGGAGGGAGGGAGGGAGGGAAGGAAGGAAGGAAGGAAGGAAGGAAGGAAGGAGGGAAGGAAGGAAGGAAGGAAGGAAGGAAGGAAGGAAGGAAGGAAGGAAGGAAGGAAGGAAGGAAGGAAGGAAGGGAGTTGTAGAGGAAAATGGGCCAAATGCAGAAAGGTTATCTCATTAGGGAACAGGGAAAATCTGGAGGTTAAATACTGTCTATCATGAATACCTGGATATCTCCACACCTTGGATATATTTTCAGCCAGCAAAAGGATGCTAAGGAGTATGTGTGTGTGCACATATATAAATATATACATATATAAATACATACATTTGTATACCTATATGTGTAGGCAGCTTAAATATAGTGCCAGTACAACAAGATACTTGCATTTTCTAAGGGCCAAATTGTGCAGAAATCCACAGGTGCAGATTTCTAAAGATAGTAATTAGTCTGATAAGAAGATCTTCAGATTCCCTCCTTTCCAGGAAATTACAAGGTATGTCCTAGGAGCTAAGTTTCAAGGTCATTGCCATCCCAGGCAAAACAAAAATAGCAGTTTCAGAAGGCAGTTCTCTGCAGTTCATAAATCAGCGTCACAGAGCAGCCTTCAGTGGAACTACACAAATTTGCATCGGTGGAACATTTGGCCTGAATTATCTGCCACAATAAACGATTTAGAATATTTTATTGCCTGGTCAGTACTGGTCTTTCTGTACAGAATAGCCAAAGAGTTGAGAAAAGGAGTCACAGTTTAAAGAAGAAAACTCATGATTAATGTAATGTTTTGAAAAGTCTACTGTGATCTGGAAAGTCCCGGGATTTGGGTCTATCAGGAAGCAGATATAAATTTAATAGCTGCAGTAGGAATCATATCTAAAAATATTCAAAATTATTAACAGCTAGTGAGCTCTGGAATGAGTGAAACAAGTTTCATCATGTAGTACTGACCTGGGGAACTTAAAAATTGCCAGGACCTTAGAGAAATCTTTACGAAGTTTGCTTTTGGAAGTGTATTTCTGCTTGTGTATAAGAGGACATAGGTATTTGTTGCTTTACCTCTGGAGATACAGCTATCACTGAACACTCCCAGTTTACATTTTATTTTAATTTCCCAATTTATATTCCTGCATGAAATAGTTTTCCTTTGTAAAAATAATTAATTCAACGTGATTGTTTAGTTTGTTTGTTGTTAAAGGTTATTTTTAGCTACTTTGGTACTGCCTTCATTTGGGGCAGTACCAGGGTGTTCAGATTAGAGAAGGCAGGGAGTCTGTGGAGAGGTGCCCTGCCCGGGGGGAGGGATGGGAAGGCTACCGAGGATTTTCATCAGCTGACATCATGCTGCAGCTACTGGATCGCTTGCAGTCATTTTTTTGGGACTCTGTACAAGCACGGGGCATAGCTTGTGAGTGCCGCTGCCATAACCCCTGCTCCCATACCCTCTCACTCCCTGCCCCTGCCTTCTCCCACCGACTGTCACGCACCCGGGAACCTCACCTCATTTTCAGTCTCACACTTATGTCTTACTTCCCTAACCCTGAGACTCCTACTTCCAAAGCTCCTCACCCTGCATCTTCACTGGAAAGTGCATGTCGCTACCACTTGCCCTGGCCAATAGGTGAGCATGCTAACACAGGGATGCACTCTAACTAGAAAGCAGAATTAAAAAGTTTGAGCCTAACTGGCATCAGCCCCAGCCCTATCTTGGCCTCAGTGGTGTTTGCTTGGACGTACAGAGGCTTGAAGAAGGGAGCATGCACCAGTTCGTGTTTGCACAGTGAACTCTTGATCTACACCAGCATGTGTAACCTGCCCCCATGGTAAACCCATGGAGTTACCGCTTTTGGTGGAGAGGTGAGCATCTTGGTGCTCCCAGCGAGGTAGGACAGTGGCACAGAGGTGGCTGCAGGGCAGCACGTTATCCCGCAGGAATGTGTTTGTGCTATAAGATCTGCAGAAGGCACATGTTGTCCAAGCCTGACCTGGTACGTGGCAATATTGCTGATACACTGAGGTGCAGCCTTGTCCCACCATGGCCCTGCCTATGTTCAG
>NW_008824866.1:767423-768110 GCF_000699105.1 Pygoscelis adeliae | reverse complement strand
AAAGATACAACTTCTCCTTTACTTGTGGAAGGAGGGAAGAGGACCATGAAATTGTTATTTAGCGATTCCAGGAGTCACTTGCCAAATGGCCCTTGGGTTCTCATTCCTATTTCTGTACCTTATTCAAGGTCTGTTTAAAGAACATGAAGTACAGAGCAGCCGTGCCCGCCCTGATGAGTGCCCTTGGCTGCCGATACATGCCCACACGTTTCCTCTCTCTGGCCTCGTAAATCTTGAATTCCTTTCTTCACTGTTTCAGTAAGGTGGATGGTAGGTGCACTCTGCACAACTTACCCTTTGGTTAGGACACGGAGGGAAGCAGGTACAAAGCTCCACAGGCAAGCGAAGGAACTGAATGTAGCTTTCCCTTTTTTATTTTCCTCAGTGCCCAGTGCTCGATGAGTCTGTCCTGGTGGTCCGGCCTCCTAGCTTTGTTCTCTGAAAGAACATCATAGAAGAAAGGTGGGATATCAGATACATTTGCCATCCCTCCCTTGCATATATGCTGTCTGCAGGCAGCTTCCTCAGCTGTCGGGACTCCTTTGCAAGCCCAGAAGCTTCTACTTTCCTGTGGCAGCAGAGCCCATCCCGGTTGGTAGGCAATAGGTGGGTGCCCGAGTGTCTTCACGCGCACATCCACCTCTAGCGCTGAGGCACCTGCATCTGTGCTGTACAGGGAACCCACAG
>NW_008824866.1:765328-767401 GCF_000699105.1 Pygoscelis adeliae | reverse complement strand
ACAGCGCTGTCAGGATTTCACACCAGCAGCATGAACGTTAGATATTTCTGAAATTAACTTTGAAGTTGCTAAGACCTTGGTTGCACTTCTGCTTTTGTGCTTACACAGCAGCATGCTTTGCTAATGCTAAAGTTACCAGCATTTCACTATCTAGTGTCTGGTAGAAATCTTATATATAGCCACAGAGAAATCTATACAGACTACAGTTTTTTCTGTTGTTTTTAAAAACTGTCCTAAAAATGAACTCAAGCTGAGGAAGCAGAAGTTAACGTGTTTAGGCTTACATGGTATATTCCCTCCTGTGTTGTTCCTCGTATGTTTGCCAGGTGATTTCCCAGAGTGACACAGGTGCACTTAGTGTGCATTGCACATGCAGCGAGTCTGACGGCTCCAGGGTACACCTTATATCCATACAATACATACCTCACCTGCATCAGTCTTTCTCAGGTGTGCCAGAACTTGACACTTGTGCTACAGTGATAGTATGCATACCATGTGGTATACCACATGTCCAGGATTTCCGTATGTCCTGCAGCCTGGCTGGAGTTACTGCTGCTGCTCCACCTGGGCTGCAGGACATCAACAGACCCTGGATAGCTTGTCCAAAGACAATATGCTTTGTCTGGACAAGTTTCTGGATGGATAAAAAATGTTTATTTAGAAGAATGGGTGATTAAATTTGAAGGACATAATGAAACATGTCCTGGGTGCAATAAATAAAATACACTGGACCTGCTTATGCAAGAAAATATCTGGCAAACATTCTTCGTTCTTACTCATTGGAAAGTTTCTAAGTGTCCTGGTTTCAGCAAGGATAGAGTTAATTTTCTTCCTAGTAGCTGGTACAGTGCTGTGTTTTGGATTTAGGATGAGAACAATGTTGACAACACACCGATGTGTTAGTTGTTGCTAAGTAGTTGCTCTACCGACTGAGAGGGCTGGAGGGGCACAAGAAGCTGGGAGGGGGCACAGCCAGGACAGCTGACCCCAACTGGCCAAAGGGACATTCCATACCATGTGACGTCATGCTCAGTACATAAACTGGGGGAAAGCTGGCGGGGGGGGCCGCTGCTCGGGGACTGGCTGGGCATCGGTCAGTGGGGGGTGAGCAATTGCACCGTGCATCACTTGCTTTGTATATTCTTTTATCATTATTATTATTTCCATTATTAAACTGTTTTTATCTCAACCCACAAGTTTTCTCACTTCTACTCTTCCAGTTCTCTCCCCCATCCCACCGGGGGGGCAGAGGAGAGTGAGCGAGCAGCTGCATGGTGCTCAGTTGCTGACTGAGGTTAAACCATGACACTAAGCCACCTGGACTTCCCTGGACATCTGCTGATTTGCCAACATGTAAATACAAAAATCATATTATCTTTATTTTACCTTTAAGGCTGATGGTAAGGATGTTACAGGTGGTTGCTGAATCCAGAGGACTCTGCAGCCGGGGGATTCCTTCCTGCCTCCCAGCTGCTGAGACCCCAGAGGTATCCCCATCCCAGTCCCACGGATGCACCCACTGCTGTTCCCGTTCGCAGGGAGGGCCAGTAGCACAGCTGAGCCCCCTGTGTGTGTACAAGCACACACACCCGGGACGCTAAGACAGAGCCACTGCACTTGGCAGCACCTACATATGCCACATACACCGTTAAGTGCTGATAGCCCAGTCCTGCTGCTCCTCTCCGGCTGGTCCGGACTGGGGTTCCCTAGAAACCCCACACCCGCAGTCTCAGGTTCACAAGCACAACCACCTTCGTGGACCCTCAAACATCAGCATGGCCTCCAAGTCCGTCTAATATCCCTGCCCAGACCCTGGACCCTCTTACCCGGTGCGTGGGTCTCCCTCTCCTCGGCGCTAACCTGGCTTGAAGTTTGCTAGCGAGTTTTACCTACACGTACACGCACCCAGGATTGAATTCATGGGTCTCCAGCTGCTGTCACACAGACCTGCAGGTCCTTTCTCGGCTGCTGCCACTTAGACCTGGTGGCACCCGCACATAGCACAGAAAAACGCCTCGAGGGCAGGAACGAACAAGAAGACGGGTGGCCCGGGCTGAGCAGGGCAGACCCGCC
>NW_008824866.1:739883-764623 GCF_000699105.1 Pygoscelis adeliae | reverse complement strand
CCCGCGGGGGGGCAGGAGCCCGTGGGGTTTTCTCGGCTTTTGGTTCTGCCCACGCTGTCGATGGGGCTGCGCCTCGTGAACAATGTCTTCGTAAACCGCTGCTTCTTGCAGATGAGCAAGTTACTAGCTTCCGTTCCGCTCCGCAGACTTTTTTTTTTAATTTACAGACAGGTCCTTTTGTATAATACCTTGTAAATCCAACGGGCTTTTTCCACCCTTTAAAATAATAGTCAGCTAGCGATACCTGACCTCGCGATCCTTCCTTTTTCTTACAAAATCTGTACATCCACCCCAACACAGTTTGCAGCACCGGCAACACGCTTGTGACTTTGATTTGGCTCAAGTCATTGGCAATTAATTTTGGGCGCAAGGCATGTTTGTAGGATGCTCCATAAGAATCTCCTTGCTATTCAGTGGAAGTTAAATAAAACTTTGTTTCCATATTCATCATATTTAGCTCTTTGCTCCAAGGGAGGTTTGGAAACACTTTTATAAGAACCTGAATGCTGCAGTTACAATTAATTATTGGCCTCTCCAGAAAGATACATCCTGAAGACAGAGACATAAAAGTTGTTTGCATTTCATTTTACTGCATTTCTTTCCTGTTTTCTTGAGTTATAAATATCATCTGTTGCTGTTATTCTGGCTGCAGCGCCCGTGTTTTCTGTATGGGTCTATTTTCCATTTGTTGTCTTGCGGTGCTGTGGTTTGTGATCGCAGAGATGATAGCGGGTTGTATGGGGTGAGCGTTGTCTCTGCCGCTCTAGAGCCAGCACACATCTGCAAACCAGGGAGCCCCGCTGAAAATACCAGCAGAAATCTCTTTATACTGTACCTGCTGTCTTGTTCACCTGGTCAATGTACCAAATTCCATCCTCTACTGAAAGATATTTGCACAGGAACACTGAAGGGCTCAGGGAAAAAAATGAAGTAATTTATTCCAAGTATTTTAGGAATTCTGTGTAAAGGCCTGTTCATGTTAGGATAGCTTATGAAATGGACTAAATACATAAACTAATGTCGTGGTAATGATAAAGTGCAGTTTGTAATTACAGCTGAAAGATTTCCATTAATTTGACTGTTACCAGCCAGATATGTTAGTTATTTTCTAATTTAGTTTTATGAGAGGATAATTTGAAAGAAACTTCTCTAAATGTGTTAGTGGAAAAAACGTATTTAATTTCCTTCCATTGATGTGTAACTCAAAAATGTGAGGACTTTCTGAAAAGAAAGGAAGAAGGCAAAGGGAAAAATACTGTAGCCATGGCCCACTTAAATTCACTGTGCTTTTCATTGTTTCTCCAGCTGAAATTGTCTTCAGCAGGGAATATAAAAATTATAAATTTAAAAATAAAACAAAACTAGAAGGCATCCAAGGAATGTTGACTGCCACATGATGTTCATTCTTCTTGGGGATAAAGGTATTGAACAGATTACTGGGAGGATTTATTTCTTCCATATTAGAGAATTCTTTGCATTTCGGATGAGAGCGGAGGAATGCCTCCAGGGTTTCCAGCAGTGCGGATCTCGCATTGCATGGCACTATTTTATAATCCAATTTATATAAAACATCTTGACGAAGAGAGGGCTAGCTGGAATTTTCAGGGCTGATGTTTATAGGAGCTGCAGGAGATTCCTAGTAATAATGGGTTGAAATGTTTCTTTCACTGGTAACACCAACTGAAAACTCTGTATAACACGCTAGTTTTCATGGCTCATTTATTTCTGTCTGTAGGTTTTAAATGCTTCCTGTCCACCTGGTACCAAGCAAGGTGAAGGCATGAGAAGTGTCTAAAGGGATAAAAAATAAAACATGAAAAGATCAAGTCTCTGGTCTCTGAACATACACTCCTTATTTTATAGTCACTGCTTAGAGTAGTTTAAGTTTAAGACTTACTTGCTGTTATTTTGTTGGGTATCTGTTTCACATTGAGCTTCGTGTTAGGAAAAGGAGTGCCTGGAAGACAAGGTGTGATAGAGATCTAAAGAAGGTAAATAGGGAAATATATTTGCTGTTTCTTGTAACACAAGAACTGTGTCACTTGATGAAATGACTAGCAGCAGGCTTAAAACCAGCAAGAAGGGGTTTTACAGGGGGTGTAAGTGGGCTCTAGACCTCATTGCCACTGCTCATGGTGGGGGCCAAGAGTGTAAATGGATTGAAAAGGGGCTTGGGCAGGTTCACAGAGGAATGTCCATGGACGGACTGAAACCCGGCCGCGTGGGCTGGGTCCCTCTACCCTTTCCGCTGCCCCTCGGCAGCTGTCAGAGGCAGGGTGCCGCCCTGGGTGGGTCTGTGGTCTGACACGCGTAGCTGAGCTTACCTGCTTTCTTTGAGTTGCATTATAAATAGCTATACCTCTGTGAATTTGGAGGGATTGGTTGGACCTGGCGTGGTTTTACAGTTCCTGGGACAAATGAGATGTCATGTGTCCCATAGTCAAAGTTGTTTTCTGTCTGTCTTGACACTCCGGATTCCCTGTTCTTGCTCTTCTCCTGGCTTAGCCATCCTTCCCTGTGTCTGTAGGCATGCACTAACTAGGTGACGATTGCTGGGGAGGTGTTTTGCTTGAATACCTCGAAAGAACTGTGAAGTTATCTTAAGAGCAGCAGTATTCAAGCAGCTGTTTTAAGAGCAGGATGTATTACATTTTTTCGCTGTTCATCTATGTGTGTATGAAGTATCATACGGTTCTGCTCACTGGCTTTGACACCGCAGTCATCATTTTCTCAGAAAATAATACAATTTTTCCAGTTTTGTAATTATTATATAAACAGATTTCATGCATGAATTCCCAGGGTTTTCATCTTGACATTCCTTTGGAGAAGGTTAAGTGCAAGCTCTTGTCAAACTGAATTTAATCAGAAAGTTATTAAGTCAGTCTGATAGGTAGGTATAGCTCATTTTGAGTCTTCAACTTTTATCCTTAAATACCTTTCAGAGTAATTTTGCCATTTCTTTATTCATAAATTTTGTCTGCCAAAAAGGCCCATTGATTTACTTTGCCAATAAGTTGATGAAAGATGAAAGAAGCAGAAGCTTTAATTTGTTTAGGCTTCCTGTTGTTGAATGTTTTATTAGACAAAGCGTACTATGAATGGTATTTTAGTATTTAAAAAGACAGACAAACTGATTTTTGTTTTAAGAAACAAGCACTGCTCACCCTCTGGGACGAGCAGGTTCTTCTCAGTGTTTTTCGTTCAGCCCAGCCAGAGGCACCACCAGAAGTTTCTCACGTGCAGCCCATGGCAGCAGCCCCCTCCCGCTCAGCACGTTGATTCTGTGCCTGGTTTGGGGCAGGAAAAGGTGCTTCCTTGCATAGCATCCCATCACCGGCAAACCGTTTGCACACTTCAGATCCGTAAGGCAAAATGTAATAGGACATTGGCCTGTAAACAGGTCAGCTCTCTTCATATAAAAATATATGATGTGCATCAAGCCAAAACTTTTTTTTTTTATGTAAGAGCAGAACCATCCTCTACTGGATATGTGTAAGAGCAGCAGACCTGGTGAAGGAGTGTTGTTCATAGCCAGGTGGGAGCTCTTTGACAGGTAGTGCTTGTGCGGTCCCCTGTGGGTCTAGTTCTCATCTAGCTTACCTGCCCACTCACCAATTATCTGCAATTTTTTTTTTCTCTTTCCTTGCTCTGCCATAACTAAAAGCATCGTCAGGTGAAAACATCCCGACTGCAGACGATCATGAAACCATAGCTGACCAAACACAGTTGGACCCAGCGGAGGATGTGAGTCTTGCCTGTGAGGAGACAAACCTGGGTGAGCATCTGCCAGGAGAGGAGGCTGCAGCCATTTTTTTGATTCTGCCCAGAGGGGGAAGGAGCAATTGGGTCAGTAAAGGGGAGGAGCCGGAGGGCCCCGAGCCCCTGCCTGCAGGAGCGGAGGAGAGCTCTGAGCTGCCGTCTGCGTGGCGAGAGGAGAGCGCTGGGCCTTCGCCTCCAGCACTGGGAGAAGATGCTGGGGCACCATCGCCAGGACCAGCAGAGGACAGTGGGCTGGTAGAGGGCAGCGACAGCTCTGTGGTGGAAATCATCGAGAAAGTACATATTACTGAAGACGACCACCTCACTGAGGGTAATATTTGTGCTTTCATAAATTCAGGAGACCAAATTCTGCCTGCAGGGACTTGTGCATGGGTCCTTTTGACTTTACTGAGAGCCTCACATGAGCTTCTGGAGTCAGAATTTGGTCTGGGGAGTCTGTACAATGTGGAGCGTAGACGGACATGGCTGGGGAAGCCTCAGACACACAAGTCCAAGCTGTAATAAATTTAATCAGCATTTCCAGTCATTATCTCTGCTAATTTATTTCATGCCCTTTTTGTTCTTAGGAGGTACAATGCCCCACCATACCCCTCATTTAAAATGCTGTGTTTCTGTGTAGCTCAGACACGTTCCTTAATATTTACAGAGACCAAGGACTCCATCCAGTGCATGTCTGGATGTAGAAGAAAAAGCATCTCTGTGATGCACGCTTGGCATATCCAGCCTGTCCTAGAAGCTTGGCTACTACACAAGCAGAATAGAGGTAGTAGTGAAGGGACATAGGGATGGACATTCCAAAAATGTTTGGAGCTGACTAGCTGGGGAGGAAGGTTGCGTGAGGAAGCGGTGGTGTCTGAGATGGGAGGTATTTCCATGTGCTGTGAGAGGGACCTTTAGCAGGAGGAATGGCCGTTGCCAGAGATTGCAGGCTGTGCTCATCTTTGGGTCAGTGCCCAGAGGACGTGTGTCTCCCACGGACTGCACATGCAGAAGGTGAACATTTCACAGGAGGAATCGGATTTCTCCTAAACAGTACAAAGCAGCTCGGTGAGGAATTGGATACTTCCTGGGGGAGCATTTCTTCAGGGAATAAGCAGGTGAAGCGCATGAGAAGTATTTCTCTGCAGGGAAACATCGTATCAGCAGCCTTCCTCACTCCACATTTCCCTTGAAGTGCGAGATGCAGGAGAAGGACTGATCTGTGTGAAGCCCAGAGCCAGTTACACGCGCTACCACTAACCCTGTGGCTTTGCTGTGCACGTCCCTGAACTGGCTATCTAAATCTGACTCCTTGCATCCCAGTAGCTGAGCATGGGAGTTGGCTTGTCCTCTCCTGTGTCTCTTCACAAAAGAATTTTGAGGTTTCTTCTACATAAAACGGGCATCTATCCTTTGGAATGAAGTCTCGTTTTATGTAAGCAGTAAATGAGTGGATGCTCACCTGTAAAACACGTAGTCTTGCCCAGCTGGAAACTCCAATTTCATTAATGACCATTTCTAAGCTTCGGGGCATAGTGCTGGAGGCAGAGCAGTACACCCTGAACACTGCGGTATGACCTCGTGTCCGTGGAAACACGTTTACAACTGACTGTTTGCCTGAAGATCAGTTATGGGGCTCTGACCACCAAGCGATTCATGCTGCTTGCAGGGCGGGTGAACAAGGCTTTTGGGAAAAAGAGTTTTGCTCCTATTTGTTCCAAGCTAGAAGTAATATCTTGTGTGCATTATCTTTCCATGAGGCATATGATGAAGAAGGGACCTTCCATTTTTATGCTGTGGTGCATAGGACACTTAGCCCTTGTTTTGCTTTCCTTTATTCTTCAGTAGCTGTGCGAGTAAATTAATTAGGTAGCAGCTACCCAGGGAAAGTACAGTTTCAGCCAGACTGGCATGTTACCATGTTTTCTGTTTTTGTTTTGTTCCAAATTCAAATAAAACTGCACATATATAAAATAAAATCCAGGAAAAATAATTTGAACAGAAATAGTACTCATAATGTATATTGAATAGAGTGTCAAGGGGATTTTGTGAAAGCATCAGGAGAACTTTAAGGGCATGCGGCACGCATGTAGCTGGATGATGGAAAGTGATTGGGAGCATCCTGTTTGTTCCTTACGGATTCATTCAGGAGGGTACCTTGGTAAGGGGCATTGGAGAGCTGGCAAAGTCAAGTCAGGTTTACAGAAAGGAGCTGGGGCACTTGGTGCTTTTCTCAGTGGATCCTAATTTGATCTCCGTGGTTACTGTTCCCAGGTGAGACCCGAGAACAGGTGGAAACTGAGCTGCTCAGTGAGATAGTAAGTGGAGGGCCTGAAACAAAAGAAGAAGAAACAGGAGAAGCTGTGGATGGTGCAGCAGCGACAGAGATAGGTATGTTGACAGAGGAGGGAAGAACCACGTGGGTTATTGTTTAGGAGACAGAAAAGACTGTGCTGTCCTTAATGAGCACATCTTGTCATCCCCCTGCCAGCGTACAGCTGCTTTCTGCATTTTAACACAAGAGAGAGAGTCGTAAATACTTTTGTTTACATTAAGAGATATTTTTGGAAGCAATCAATTGGAAGTCATGCTTTTTACATGGGTCATCTTTATATAATACATGACTCTTACCGGTGATAAATTATCCCTGTTTGGGGAGAATGCTAGACTGTAACATGCAGTCTTGGAAAATAAAAACCTATGTTAAAATCATGACTCTGCTCGTTATTATTTGCAGGCTTGTTTTTATGAGCTAATGCCTTAATGCTGCTTTGTGATTTCCATTCTATGCCAGACAGTCATTTTAGATCCCCTCGTTCTCCTTATCAGCTGAAATCAGCAGTGTAGCGCTGGGATGAAAGCCCATTGCACAGCAAATGCAGTCACGTGGTGGGAAGGAAAAATCACAGGCCAAATAAAGTGCCTTTGGAAAACCATAATGCCAGTGAAGAGAAGAATTTGAGGGGATAGGACTGTCCCTCTAGCAGACTTGGAAATTATGTTTCACAATTCTTGTCGTCACAGCCTTTTTGCAAAAGTTATTTCTTCTTCCTCCACATTTACTAAGAATCCCACACTCGTTTATTTTAAGTCCATCACGTAAGGTAGTTGCATGCCACAGAAGGCAGAGGTTACCCTGTGGTATTGCTGGAATGTGGAAAAGGATGAGCAGGCAATGCAGACGCCTTCTCCCTTCCCCCGGTGAACATTACTGCAATGATTGAACCCAATTTTCCCCTCTCCCCTCCCTCCTAACCACTGGCCTACACAGCCATGCTCAAAACTTCTATGGGCTAGTGAGTATGTCTGTAATTCAGAAGGACAGCTGTATCAGGAAGGGTGGGAGATATCTTACACCAGCACCTTTCATGACTTCCAAATGAACCTCTTGCACCTGGGATGAGAGGTCTTTGGTTCCCTCCCAGTGCTAGTATATGCTCCGGCCTTTGAGCTCTTGAGCACAAAGGGTGAGTGCTCCCTTAAACAGCCCAGCAAGGCGTGTTACATCTGTCATCCTTCCTGATATGCTGAGAGGATGCAGAGTTTTGTTTGGTGGGAGATAAATGGGAAGGACCAAACTCGTGTTCCAGCAGGGCAGAAGTGTTGCCGGGCAGGTCCAGAAATGAGCATTTGAAAGGATTGGCAAGACTTTTGCAAGCCACCTTCTGTAGCTGGTGGAGAAAGACAGGTTCTTGTCAAAGTGGGGAGACATTGAATGTCTGCAATGGTTGCCTTGTAGGGAGCAGCCACGTAAGAAATTCTTAAACAAGAGGGACAAAATATGAAGAGCCACTGCTCTACAGGGCAGTTCAGAGCAGCCCCCTGTCTTACTCATGGCTGCTGGCACTGCTGAGTCTTTAACACACTGAACTGTGCCCAAGATCGTTTTCTCTTAGCTGTCCACAAAAACTTGTAAAGGGGGTTGTTCAGTGAGTTTTGCCATACACATTAGGCATGCCTGTGCTGTTTTGTCTTAGTCACACTGACAGCAGCAAGCCAGCGTGTTCCACCTGCGCTACAGGATTAAGGAAAATGGTTTGCAGCATGAGCGCTGCAGCCTGGCAGACCAGTAGGGTGGTGGTCAAGGTATATGTGCCTTTATGACCTTGTGATTACTCAAGTGGAATTAGATAAGTAGAGGCCAAAAAAAGGCACTCACCTCCCTTTAATTCTCATCTGTTTAACTGTTGGTGACCTTTATATTGTTACTTTTTAAGCTAGCCTGTGAAGACAAGTTGGCTGTTGGCGACTGTGCTCTTGCAGGATCTTTAAACTTATGCCATATAGCTTTGCCTATGAAGTCCAAAAAAATTTATTCACTCAACTTGTTTTTAATGTCTTGCCCCAGTGCTTTTGCAAAGAATTATCTGTCTGTGCTCTGAGTTCAGCAAAGCACTTAATTTGCTTCTGGGAAACCTCAAAGAGCATCCTCCTCCTCCTCCCGAAGAATAAGAGATTTCATCATGTAATGATTACAGCTTTATTGGAATACTTACTTTCTGCATTTACCTGCCTTGACAATAAGGAAGCAGAAAGAGCAGCCCTGCTTCTATGACCATAATGCATTTCAGATGATAGGAGTGTACCGATGCAGACAGCTCAGAGAACAGCTGTAGGCAAGAAAAGCAAACAATGTTAAGAATGGAACAGTGGCCATTTAAATCTGGGATGCTGTTGTGTAAGGGAGCAATTCTTCCATCTTGAAAGGATATTGCAGAACTAAAACAAGATTCTGGGCAGGGAAGCAAGATCGCTAAAGGGAATGGAAAAATTCTTACTTTGAGAGAGTTCAAAAACATTCAGTCTTGCCTCTCAGAGGGTACGACTAAGAGGATACGAGCTGATCCTAGTGCAAAATAAACAGTGCTCTAGAGGTAGCTGAGGTCCATCTCTGTGGCACACTAAGCATGTTGAATTCAAAACCACTAAAAGGGATTTTTTTTTTTCACCTTATATTAGCAATGTTCATGCAGGTTAACTGTCAGACTCCTTGTCGCAGAGAGTCACTGCAGCTGGACATCTCTCTCCTGTCACCTGCATTCCCCTGCAAAATTCCCAGCTTCCCTGTGTTCCCTACCCAGCCTTGGGGTAACACCACCATGCACTACAAGGGAGTCCCATGTTCCCATGTTCCCAGCCTACCCTTGCAGGGTCTTCTGGCTGGGAAAGAAGTACCTTGAGCTGGAGTGGTCCAACACTGTGATTTCTGCCAGTCATCCCCTTGGGCACCATCTTTTAGCTGTCAAGCAAGCCAGTGAGACTCGTTGCTTCTCAGCTGCCGATGGCCACACGTACAGTTTCAGGGGCTGGGTGCAGTTCCTCAGCCGTACGTTATCATGGAACAGTTGAGGTAGGAGGGTACCTCTGGAGATCATCTAGTCCAGCCCCCCTACTCAAAGCAGGGTCAGCTGGAGCAGGTTGTCCAGTTGGGTTTTGAATATCCCCGAGGACGGAGACTCCACAAACTCTGTGGGCAGCCTATTCCAATTGGTCAATTGCCCTTACAGTAAAAAAAAGGTTTTCTTACATTTAAATGTAATTTCCCGTACTTGGAATTTACGCCCTTTGCCTCTTGTACTTATTTCAGACTACTGTAAGATTTAATGTCTATGAGATCTTTGCCTCTATATCAAATATGACTGAAATTATGCAGTGATTTCAAAAGTTAAGAGAAAATGCAGCAGGGTGGGCAGGAGCATAAAACTGCTGCAGCGTAACTGGATTTCACATAGGTGATGTTAATGTCTGTAAGAGGAAGACTGTGTATGAACGGGATGGGGGAAGAGGAAGCAGAGCCAGTGGATGCTTGTGGCTGTTTCAGGTCCACACAGAACATCCTTACAGATCTGGGAGAAGAGCAGATACCCCCTTCATGCTGTGATGCTTCCAGGGAACTTTCACATTTAATTCCTGTAAGATTTATTGAATATCAAGTTGTACCCTCAATTAATTGTTAAATTAATTTTTTCCCTGTGTTTCAGAGACAGCTAATAACAAGGAATAGAAGTTATGTCTCTATGAACATCCTCTTCTTGGGCCTGCTCTTCTGTCCACATGAACATTTTTAAGTGTTATTGGGTTGGGAAAATAGAAAAGCTTTTATGGATTGAGCCACGAGCCATGAACATAAGAGGCATCAGAAAGAGTTTTATATATTTTTTGAGGTCAAGCTGCCAAGACTTCAAGTGTTTGAAATACCTGAACTTTCACCTCCCTGCCACAGGGTGCCTTCTGTACGCGTCTAGCACAGTGGGATCATTTTCCAACATCAGTATAACCATTCAGTTTTCAATTAGGATTTTTTCCAGGTCCAGATAACTAACTTCGGGCCTTTGAAACCTTCAACCAGCATTATATAGGATAAAGAATATAGTGCAGCTTTTTTAAAATTTCTCCAAGTGCCTGGACTACCCGTGTATGGAGCTGCTGAAGTGTATAGCACGTAGAGGACTGGAAGATGAGAGTGCCCATTTACCCGGCTGTCATTAAACGCAGAGGTTAGTTTTTCAGCAAATGGAAGACATACAGGGTGCAGCGTCCAGGACCCAAGTGGGTGTCTGCTGCTCACTCTCCATTTTTAAACACAAATTTATTGCAAGGCTAGTAGTACAATATATGATGTGATGACTTCTGCAAAAACAGGGAGAAGAGGGCATTTTTAACTATGAGAAGGATGGTTTAGTCTTATAAATTCTTGCACACTTAAAATATAAAGATAACTTCACAGCTGTTAACATTCATGGTGATTAATAACCTGTCTTTAGCTGTGTAGCTCCTCATAATGCATTTGTGGCTTCTAAAATAGATTTCTAACCAGAGACATATATAGGCCTGTTCCCAAAGGAGAGGTCATCTATTTTATTTCCCTATAGTGCTGTCCTCCAGAAGTATGCTATCAGGGACTGCCTTGATTATTTTCCAAAATGCTAAATAATCATTTTGGAGCTGAAGCTGAATGGCAAAGCTTTCAAACAAATTCCCTGTGAAAACGGGCCCTGAATATAATTGATGTTACAGATCCGATAGAGAATAGAAGTTTGTTCTGATGGTGAATGTTGCAAAGGGACTATATGTTATCATTGAGGACTGTGTTTGCAGGATTCTCTGGCATAAGGAAGTAGAATATGGAAAAAAGGTCAGTTATCTAAAAGGGGCAAGCACATGTTGCTGTTTTATTAGCTTTATTGTACAAAAGGATATCACAAAAATTTTGCTGTCACTAGCAAATTATACAAATCCCCTCTAAGAGCTAAATTTTGTGCTGCATGTGCACATCTGACTCCAGCTGACTTTGGTTTGTATTAAATAATCTAATTGGTATCCCTGGCCTATCAGTCTTTTGTGTAAGCTGATACTCCTTGGCTGTATCACTAAATGTATGGTTTTCTGCTTATCAGCACTCTTACAAACTTGTCAGCTTCATTTAGTGTCAACTTCCTGTAGGCAATACCATAAACTTTTATAACCAAAATGCATACTTTCATTTTGTTTCGGAATTTTTTGGTAGGTGGATGTTGCGGAGTTTTTTATTTTTACTAGCCTTCTATAATAGAGAAGTTAAAACGAGCAGCTAGTTCTATTAAAAATCTATTGACATTGATAAGTGGGAATTAAAAATTCAAACAGAGGTGGTCAAACTTTTTGTCCACGTGCCCAAATCATCCCGTGACAAAAAGCCAGGAGAAACATACCGTGCACTTGGGGGAGCTGAGGAGCGGGGGAACAGGAACTGAGTGGGATGAGGACTCCCCGGGGTGATACAGGACTGGGCTGGGCGTACAGCCAGGGTCCAGGACACCCCAGGAACTTCCACCGTCAGCTCCTTCTGGTGGCTGGTTTCCTCCTGTGAGCTGGGAATTCAGTTCACCCACCAGCACCTGTGCCAGCACAGTCCTGCTCCCAAACACAGGAGATGAAATCGGCAGGGGAGCCATGCTGACTACTTGCAAGTTGTGTGTTAGATCATGAGTTGCCGCTGAGCAGCTACACTGAACAATTTAAAAGCATAAACCAAGAGGGGTTCTGTGACAGAGATCGGTAGTATTAATAGCGACAGAGGAGGCTGCACTTGGAAATAAAATATGAAGATACACGGGAGTCAAGATAACCTGCTCATCTCAGAGTCACTCTTTCTACCACTGTTGTTACAAGGAAGACGGGTGACAATATACGTCCTTTCCTCACTGTTCAACTTTTTCAGGTCATTAAGCAATGCTAATTGGAAACAAGAGGAGTATAAGCCAGTCAATGACTCAGCAGTATCAGCCCTTCTCAGTCATCTTCAGTCCTTACATAATTCCGTGGTTACAACAAACGAAAGCTATTTTTCCTTTTCCTTTCTAAAAGATGAAATATGCTTGACAGGGTGCTGAACATGAAATGTTAATCACTTCAATTACCACAAGATCAGAATTTGGCTGCTAGGTGTATGCTGAACATCCCTACCTTGAGAAATACATTGGGGCCTAGCATTCCTCGTCTGTAAGCTACGAAAGCATGTACTGTGCATAAAGGGCCAAAATACGTGTGGGGTTTTTGCCTCTGCAAGCCTGGGACATCACAGAGATTGCCAAGGGCAGAAATTGGTCTGTGGATCAAAGCTTTCTCATGTTAAAGGCTGAGAAGAGGATAAGCTCCGATGTCCGTGTTTACAAGATATGCCTCCAGAGATAGGGCAATATACTTTAGCTTTTTTTTTTTTTAACGTAATCAAAATACAAAACAATCTGCAGAAACGTTTATCACAATCTAGACAATTTTCAGCCCTTAACTTCATCCAAGGTGGAGGGAATCATTCCATGCCACAGGGAGTGCTGGGCAGGACACTGGAAGGAATAAACTCAATTTCCAAGCTAACAAGTTCTGGTAGGAATTTTGTTTCAATTACCAGTAAACACAGCCCTAGAAGAGGTTAGATTTGCACCCTGTCAGCTCTAAGCAGGCACATACGCACACTGTGTTAGGATCCCAGAAGGCACTTGGCGTTCTGGCTGGCTAGGGTTGGCTCCCTCACTCAGTGCAGAACCGCTTTCAGGTGAAAACTGCAGCAAGAGCAAGGTGCTTGTAGCAGAAGATTAGGGCCGTTTAAGTTTGGCTATATGTTTTAACAGAGAACAACATTGTGTTAAAATTATGTACTGAGCTTTATTTTTGCATTGTTTAATCTGTAGAGAATACAATCTTTTGGAGAAAAAAACCCTACTTCAAAGAAACACCTGGTAGAACATGTAAATCTAAGTATTGCTTTACTTTCACAGAAATAGAGGACCCGTTTTGTTGGTTCTTTAAAAGTTACATGTGATTGAAACAGGTTTTAAATGGTGCAATTAGTTTGCCACAAGCTGAAGTGCAACTTCATATGTTGCATGCTAAAGGCTCGGTCTGGCAAACAAAAAAAGCTAAGCTTAACTTAGCTCTAGTTAAAACAGGATTTCTTAAATGCTTGTGTACTTTGCTGAACTAAGACCTAAGAGATACCCACAATACTTGCTTTTCACATTGGAGAATTATGGGACTTAGCCTTTTTGTCTTATAGAATCAAATAATATAACTCTGCTTAAAAAATAAAAGTTTTAAACATCTCTATGGAAGGCTGATTGTTTGTGTTGAGAACTGCTGTGTTATAGCTGTGAATAAGAGAGTTTATTTCAGTTATTCTAGAATTCCAGTGTCTGAGGAATACATATTTAGATCTGAGGCATTCGGGAAACTGTGCAACTGGTCTTCAGCTAAAAGCTAAAGAGTCGTAGAGCTAAAAGTGGATTTTAGTTCCCGACTTTTTGCAGAATGGCACCTACTTACCGATACAAACATTTTTAATGGAAGTAATGTGTTGTGGCTTGTTAGCTGCATCCAGCATGCATTCTTTTTTCAGGTGTTTCACTTGCATTTCAGTCTCAGACTGTACCTTACTGTGGAAAGCAATGGTATATTCACACCCCTTTGTACTGGTGAAGACACCCAAAGGAGTTCTATAAAGAACTTGTATCAGCAAATGGACAAGTCAGCACACACCAAAAAAAAAAAAAAAATCAAAACTGCCATCTAGTGTCAGGTTCAAGGCTGGCTAAGAGGCAGCATAGCACAAGTAAGGCAGTGGAGAATAACGTGAGAGGCAAGAAGGGATAACCATAGCGACTGTACAAGGCTGAACTTAGCCTGTGTTCAACACTATTGAAATCTGCTGAAGGTGAACTTTAACTAAATCTGCCACAAATAAGTGAAATATGTTGCAACAAAGTAATTGTATCTGAGCAAAGCTGTAACAGAGAAACACAAATATAAATTAGGAATCTGTTTAAATGTAACGCCATTCAATTACGTTATTCTTAATTATTCTTAACTGACAAAGTGAAGCAACACGGGCTCTGTGTTTCCCAGAAAGTCACATTGATGTTAGTACATCAATGATGTTAGTACCAGCTCCTTCCTAGCAAGTCTGGTCATGTTTTTTCTTAGGTGGGATTGCTTCTTGAGTCAGAGCTGTAGAGCGTAAAAGACATTAATAGTATAGCCAAGGAGAGAGAACAAAAGCAGAAGCCAAGACTAATAAATTTTATGTGTAGGAAGGTTATATGCAGAAAAGTCAGGTACTTTTCAAAGGTTGTTGCTTGGAAGTTCACTGTTTGAAATACCAAAAGCATTATCTTGCTTCTAATACAAATAAGTATCTCCCGTTTTGTCAAGGGAAAGCAAGATGATGCTGTAAAAAAACCATACATCTGTACATATTTGCTGTGACAACCTCATTATTAATCTTTTTTCTATAAAGATACAATTTACAAGCTCAGCAAAAAGCAGGAGAAATGGCCGCTTCACACCGCACCTAGAAGGGGTAAATAGGGTTGACTGTTCTCACAGCTTTCCAGCTGCCCTTCTGGTGTATGCTAAAGTGACACCAGGAATGCATGAAAAACACAAAATACAGTTACCGCAATAGTGCAGCTGAAGTAACGAGAGCTGGAAAGCACGGCTGGCAAGCAGGAAGGTAAGGAACCACAAGTGGGGCGCTTACCGTTTACCCAAGGGTGGAGGGAGATTCACGCAACGTGGCTGTGGTATTCAGCCAAGGGGGCGTTTCAGACGAGGCGATATATATCTACACGTGCCGTGCAAAGGTAGACAGCAACGCGGTGCTGCCAGATTGGATTTTTCTGGCATGCTTACCGTAAGAAAATCATTAACCGATTAAAAGTGAGATGATCACCAGTAGGCACCATACACAGAAGACAAATGATACACACACAGGAGAACTGAAATTTGGATTTGAGTTGTTGGACAGCTGAGCCCACAGTATTGTGACTTGACCTGTGGCAAACCAGCATTATGCCCTCTCCTTGCTATACTGCTGGCTTTGTGGCTTACCAAAAGCGAGCGAGTTTGGTCACACGAGATGGGACTAGAAACAGATTCTGAAGCGCTCAGTCACGGCACGCTGGCGTACAGACTGCAGCCTCTGGAAGGAGCAGCCTACAGGATTCCCTCTCACAGTACATTTGATACAGCAGGTACATGTTTCTACCACTGAAACGGTACGTTCTCCACGCTGCTGTATATAGCTGTTTTTACTTTCTACACAAAGCAAGCGAAGATACAGTGACAGGAGCATCCCATATGTAATTGGAGGGCCATCTTCACGGAAGAGAGCAAAACAAAGACCTTGAGGTGGACAGACTACCACAGAAAAGAATTTCTGCTCATTTCCCCCCGAGTAAACCAATATCGTGCTTGGTCATACGGCTGTGGGGAAGACGGGGAATCAACTCTACCATGACTTTCAAACTAGTTCCTTAAAAACACAGTATCCATTTCTACTTGGTTAGAAGATAAATGCAGAGGGATGGGATAACTTACTAGCATTACCAGTCTGACTTCTCAATATTGCTTAACCATCAAGCAGATGCTTCTGTCCGTAATGGCAGAGAGAAAAATGCCAAGAACTGTAACACCACGGTAGCTGAAAGCTTCCTGTCTTGGAGGATTATTTTCATCCTTCGCTATTAGGAGACAGATTATAAACCTATTCCTCTGGTTTGAATTATTTCTTACTGAATAAGCAAGATAGGGACTTTTTTGTAATGGAGTATCAAAGCATAACCAGGAAAAGAAAAGTTTGTTCCCAGAAGAGACAAGCACAGTTTTACAGATGCACTTATCATTTATTCTCATTAAACATGATCTTTTTTTTGTGGTTTTTTGGTGTTTTTCATTTTTAAATCAAAAGATAGTAACAGTTGAATTGCTACGAAAAAGATTATGAGAAAGGTTACAGGTAGAGATTGATTTACAGCTGATTTATAAAGTTAGCACTTTCAGAAAAGCAGAATTTTCTTCTTTCTGAAATTAATATTAACTTTCCTAAGCAATTGCTTCCATATGAAAAAATGTGAGTTCCAACAGTAATCTATTCTGTAAAGACAGAGTTTAAGACAGTTCAGAAACAAATACAGCAAAATTCCCCAAAACGCAAAAGTGAAAACGTACACTAAGCAATTCAAGTGTTCTACTGTCTTCCCATTTGTCATTTTTTTCTTATTTAAAATCATTACTAAAAAACAACTATTACAAATCATTACAGCTTTCCATGTCCAGATCACCCACAGTATAACTGTCATACGTTCATCCAAACGTGTACTTAATATCCAAATATCCAGTCACCATCACGAAGTAAGGGCCCTGTCCTACAATCAAGCTCAGCTGATTTTAGCAGGATTCCTGGAGGTTTCAGGGTTTGCCTGCATAGAACTCACTGTAAGCTTGTATTTTAGAGAATCCAAGACCACAATCCAGAAGAAAGCACCTTTCCTTGGTAAGTTTAGTCATTTCAGCTGTATGTAACTGCTGATAGTCAACTCTAGGAATAGGATGTAAGGGAGAAGTATTAAATCTAAAACTGCTGTCATAGGATATTCAGTCTCTATTCATAGTCAGGCTGAAGCATCTTGGAGAGGTCCCTGAATGGCAATAGCTTCAATCTCAACTCGGGCACCCTGTGAGAAAACAATGAAGAAACGTATTAGAAATTTGATATATCTATTTTATGAAGCAAGTGGATGTGTAACACAGCATTGTAAGAACAGAGTGACATTTGAGTGAGATTACACTTCTGACAGTTGTATTACTAATTTAGCAATGTTAAGTGATACTAAAAATTCACTTTACTCTTACTTAAGTATCATAACCCCTTATTTCTAGTGTTGTAGCCATCTTCCACCATAGAGAAATGCATCTCTCATATTTAGATCTCTTATCATGTGTGGGAATAAGACTGGTATACTTAGAAGAAAACTAAATACTTAAGAGTATTCATTAAAGTAATTGCAATTGAAGCTATTCCAGAATAAGAAAAGCTGTCAGAATGCTTCAGAATTAAGGAATTTCAGAAAATTCATTTTTTGGTAGGCAGAAAAGTGACACTTACTTTCGGCAAAGCAGCAACCTGATAGGCTGCTCTGGCTGGGAAGTTTGTCTTGAAAACTGTAATTTAAACAGAAACATCCACCAATAGCCACCAATCACTTAACTTTGCTTGATAAAACACAGTTCAAAGTAATCTGTATAAAATGCAGTCATTGGAACAGTTTCAGGTTCAAGGCTACAAGACAAATAGACTTCTGTGCCAGCTATCATTTCCCCCTTGTTGGTTTTTTTTTGGCCACTGACTGGTCTAACATCTCAACAAGCTACCATTCATCATCGAGAAGGCAGCTACAGTTATGACCTAACGGCCAGTGATAACTTGCACTCTGCTGACACTGCATGGCCTTAACACCAACTTGGCTGAAAAAGAAAGATTAAATCAGAACGGCGATCATCCAATTGCAAAGACCAGAGAGTGGGAGAGGGCTCTTTCACAGACAGAGCAAGAGGGAGAAACAGGCCCCTGCCAAAAGAGTCATGAGCAAAGATCCCAGATTTGCCTAAAGTCAACAGGGGCCAACCTTACTCCTATCAAAGGCAGGCAGAGTTAAAATAGGCCCTTGACCTATTCCTCCATTCACAATTAGGCCTGGCGCTCAAGGATATTAAAAAAAGGGGGGGGGGGGGGGGGGAGAAAAAAAAGGGTATTAGAAAAAAGGGTATTGGTCAAGATATAAGAGTTGAAAGCATAGAATCATAGAATAGTCTGGGTTGGAAGGTACCCTAAAGACCACCTTGTCCAACCCCCCCCCCTGCCACGGGCAAGGACATCTTTCACTATATCGGGTTGCTCAAAGCCCCGTCCAACTGACCTTGAACACTTCCAAGGAATTTGCATAATTAAATGAAAGTTTTACTAGTGAGACTTAACACTAAGCTCAGAAATGTTAATTTCAGGGTCCTGCACTGGCAAGGCAGGATAATAACTCATAATCAAAGAACAGCAACTGCTTTCTTGAACTACAGGTAGGAGGCAACAAGTAACTAAGTATCCAGCTGGTTATTTTTTTACCGTGCTTAAATGCACACCTGTCCTGGTTTCGGCAGGGATAGAGTTAATTTCCTTCCTAGTAGCTGGTACAGTGCTGTGTTTTGGATTTAGGGTGAGAACAATGTTGATAACACATCCATGTTTTAGTTGTTGCTAGGTAGTGTTTATACTAGTCAAGGACTTTCCAACTTCCCATGCTCTACCAACTGAGAAGGCTGGAGGGGCACAAGAAGTTGGGAGGGGACACAGCTGGGACAGCTGACCCCAACTGGCCAAAGGGACATTCCATACCATGTGACGTCATGCTCAGTATATAAAGCTGGGGGAAGAAGAAGGAAGGGGGGGACATTTGGAGTGGTGGCGTTTGTCTTCCCAAGTAACCGTTACGTGTGATGGAGCCCTGCTTTCCTGGAGATGGCTGAACACCTGCCTGCCCATGGGAAGTAGTGAATGAATTCCTTGTTTTGCTTTGCTTGCGTGTGCGACTTTTGCTCTACCTATTAAACTGTCTTTATCTCAACCCACGAGTTTTTCTCACTTTTACCCTTCCGATTCTCTCCCCCATCCCACTGGGGGGAGTGAGCAAGCGGCTGCGTGGTGCTCAGTTGCCAACTGGGGTTAAACCACGACAACACGCAATTCCATTTTGACACGCAGAAGACTATGCTGATAGCTCATAAATAAAAGACTTCATTCAAGACCAGATGTTGCTATCTAATTAAAACCCAAAGCTATATAAATAAGGAACTGAAGTACATAGTCTCCCAAATTCATCTGCACAACATGGCTCATTGGAATCACCTATTTCAGTCTACGTTCAGTTTTGTTAACCAAGCATTATTCTTTTTTTCCTTAAGAGGAGCAGTGTGGCTCATCCTTGTAAAAAAAATGAGCCCTGTCCCATAACAATAACCCACAAATCATTCAAAGATACAAATAGATTTTAAAGAAATGGGAGATACAAAATCTGAAATTAAGCATTTGAAGGCTGCCTACAGTAGAATTATATTAGGGACAACACAGCATCTATCAAGGTAAAGAGGCATGGAAGATCAACCTGTAGGGATAGCAGGAGTCGATCTTCACATGAGAGTGAGTTAGTGGGATGATACGACACAAATCCACAAGAAATTGGGCTGTGCTTGATCTGGTGCTTGCAAATTATTATTTTTTTTTTAAATGTTATATTTCTACTGCAGTGTCAAAGAATCTGGAACTACATCATCTGAGTCATTAAAACACTTTGCTTACTGTGAATATAATTTGTTTCACAAGCCATACTGGTAAAACAGAAACAAAAGATCTACTTACATTGTTTGTAGATATCATTAATATCATTGAAGTCCTTCATGTCTGCCATCAAAACCGTAGTCTTCACAACTAGAAATTGCATAACTGCAGTTATTTTGGACCTCTGACTTTTGTATAAAAGTTGAAAATCTTTAGTGCATTTCTTGCTTTTATTTCATAAATTTCTCTCAAATATTCTAAAAATTTTGAAAAGTTTTGTAAACAGATATTGACCATTAGAACTGCCACCTACAGAACCATCTGAAAAAACCTGAATACCTAGTACATAATAAAACTTTAAGGAATTAGACATTCCTGGCCAGCTCTGAAAATAATCTGTTTTAAATCTTGTTCTAAGCCCAATTCTTCCAAGAGGCACAGAACTGATAAGCAGGTCGAATAAAAAAAGCTGTTGTAAGCAAACTGGTGGCAAAAATTACATCGCACATCTGCTGCCAAAAAAGAAGTCCATAAAAGGCCTGAAGATATAGTCGATGCTAGAATGTTTTACCCATGACTGCCCAAGCCAACATTAATCCTGGTTTGGCTCCACTATTAGAGTCCTCCTCAAAAAAGGCACTGAAAGTGCCTAGAATATTAACACCATAGATACAGACGTGCTTTTACCTGGAACAAAGTCTAGGATGCTTAAAATGCTTGTAGTCAGTTGCAGCTCTGTCTATACCTGAGCTTCATCAGTTAGAATTAAAGTATTAGTACTGTGGACAGGAACTTATGGTAAAAAGTAGTGTCCCATTGATACCCATCACAAACACTTGCACATTGATTTATTTCTTTTCTTTTTTAACCCAGACTCATGATTCCTTTTGTCTCCTTCAGCTATTGATAACAACTGCGTGTTTAGCAAACAGCCTTTTTTTTTTTCCTTGAAAAGGTCACTTTATTTTTTCTTTTAATCCAGGTAGGTAAAAACAACCACTTGTCTGCCACCATCATCACAACACTTACCATTGCCATAGTCACAGCCTGCAGCTTTCAGGATTTCTCCCATGTTTTTTAGAGCCTAATGAAAAATGAGACAATAATCTTTAAGTATCAGCTGGGTTGTATTTAGGTAAGTATGTAAATATGAGTTGTAATCTGGCTACATCCATGTTATAGTATAAGTTTACCCAGCAAATCTTCAACTGTCATCAGTAAGTAAGCAAAATCAGAAATAGATTTAAAAATAAATTAATAAAAGGGAGCTTCTAATAAACCACAAATACTAAACCATCCATTCATTAGATGTAAATGCATGATGCAGCGCCATCACATCCTACCTATTACCCCACACAACCTCTTTGCTGCTGGGGGAACAAATCTTTCCCCATCTCAAAGCCAGGGTTTTTACTAGGGTCTGAACCTTTGTTACAAACATTACATTTTCTTTCCTACATTAAATACAGATTCCTCTCCTGACCTCCACATTGTTTGGGTGGAAAATGACAGGGATAGGATGGAATGGCTTCCTCCTGCTTTTCCCCTCATCTTGGAGCATGTGAAATGCGCTCTCTAAAGCTCTTCAATTTCTCATAAGTCCATGTTTAACTAAGCACATGCCAACTCCATGACAAGTTTTTTGCTAGAAGACATCTTACCTGCTTAGCTTCTTCCTTGGCCCCTCCAGAGACAAGCTGCCCGGTGGAAGGTTCTATACCTATCTGTCCTGCAATGTACATCGTCCGGTCTACCAGCACTGCTTGGCTGAAAACATAAGTAACATTTTAGGTTTAATGTTTCCCCATCGAAACATTTAGCTATCTGAAAGCACACTTCACATTTTCTTCAGTAGTTTATAGTATCTCAGACAGGTGGAGGACTTAAGTTATGCACGCACAAGTCTGTACACACAGTCATACGTTCAATCTGCTTATGCTTTGGGAGACCTGGGATAAGATCACCTATGGAAAGACATAGCTATATTAGCATAGCTCTGTTTGAGGTAATAAACTGTTTCTTGGAAAGGCAAAAGGCATGAGTGCAGCAACCCACCACTAAACACAGCTACACAGCTTCCACACTGCAGATAGCACAGAGGGGGGGCAGAGTAAATAAACATATTTTGCACCTGCCCAGATAAATATTCCATCCCAGTTTGATAGGTAGACAATACCTTTCATCTACATCTCAGCTGCAGAGCAATGAAGTTTAAAAAAAAAAAGCAAAAAAGAGCTGATCAGTAAATTTGCCATTTTCTTCTCAAATGAGCGCCATGATAAATGAGTTACAGCTGTGAGGTGAAAGCTTGCATGCTAGTTCTCTGGCATTATTCCTCCAAAGTCATGAATTTGGCCTGTCAGCAGGCCACCTTGATCACTCCATTCCCAGAACAATCACTCTCCTCTCACAAAATAACTTGTATGACCTGTTGGCTGGATTAGTTCAGAAGAATGCAGAATTCAAGCTATTTGCACAACATTTATATAAAAATGTCAGGTGTGTTTTTGCTGAAGTAGAGTTGGCAATTATTAATGCCTCTAATTACCACAAAGAGATTAAAAGATTGAAACAAAGATTTAAACTACCTAGCAAACATTATGCAAGAGACATAATTTACTTCTCTTCAGCTGGTAATCAAAAATATTTTTCAAAGAAATTAGAGAAAGATTATTTTGAAAGTGTTCGTGGTGTGTCAACACCGTTTTTCTTACCTCTTCCCATTCCACAAGAAAATGCAGTTCAACAAGCCTCCCAAGTTACACAAACTAGAGTTAGGCACCTCCCTGAAGTATCTAAATTAGGAGGTTAGCTTCCCTTTAATGTCAATGGACAAAGAAAGGGACTCTTTCAGAGAACATTTGTGTTACATCTCTTCTCTTAATTGAGGTTGACTCAATTGGATTGGCTCAACCCATTGACTTCACAGGGGATCAACCTAATTTAGGGACTCAGTAAAATGACTAGTTAGGCAATCCAAAGAGTGCCATCACTCCCATCTTTTACCCCTGTCCTACATTCTCCTGTAATTTCATAAGGGGGAAAAATAGCCAGTAACTTACCTGATATAGTGAAATATCTTATATGGTGATTATTTTCTCTATCATCAACTAACAAAATTGGACTAAATCACAATGCTACACCATTTAAAGAAAAGAAACTAGTGAATGAAGTAGTTTTCTAGCTAATGCAGTCTTGTTGATAGAAAATGTGTGTATGAACCAAACACACATGCTTCTTTAATTTTATTTTCTTTCCTACCATGCCCTGCTTTGTTTGAGGCACAGGCCCTCGGACCACAAACTTCTGTTTCTGTTTGAAGCACAGAGAACCATGCAACGAGAAGGTATGAGCTCTCTCTCAAAAAAAAAAAAAAAAGGATTGTCTTGTACTGGTTATTATAAAGCAAATGACACAATGAAACATTTATTCCAACAAAGGCCTTCAGACAGTCCTAAATCATGAATAACTGGGGAAAAAACCCAAGCTGAAGCCTTCTGATACCACTGCCAGATCAACATCTGCAGCAGTCTTATTGGGTCCCCTTCTCTGCTCCTCAACCTTCTCTCTTGGTATGATTACCGGTGGAATCCTCCCTTCACTGAGACTATTAACAATTTACCAGCTAAAGGGTATACTTGTACTGCAGTCAAATGCATGAGTGAAGCTCAGAGAAACTTCAACTACAGAAACCCCAATCACACTTTAACTGCAGATGTATCCTCTAACTAGGGTCAATCGTAGCTACTCTTTAATCTCTGATTCAGCAGAGATCTGAGTGTGTGCCTAAAGTCATTCAGGTTTCAGTATACCTAAGTGTATAACTGGACGGACATTATAATCTTAGAAGAACATCATCCATCAGAGAGATGGTGTTAAGAATCATGCTCTTTAAAGACAAGACTGCAAAGTTAATCAGATCTTTTTTACACAAATGATTGTTGATTAATACAAGAACAGTATCCCTGCTGTGTCTTTTCAAAAGTTTAATATCATTAATGAGATGTATATATATACACATACATACTCACACATATAAGTCTTTTCATATATCTACCTACCTACCTCAAGGTACTGGAAATTTGATACAATAAAGGAAATACAAAAATACATTAAGAATAGGTCACCAGAAAGCATACTGAAGGGCTGTAGCAGAACCAGGAATGCAGCCCACACATCCCAATTCTTCATTCCATATTAAGCCCTCATTCCTCCATTACCATGCTCAGACTCCATGCAGAGATGTAGCAGTTACTTCTTGTGCAACTTTTGCTCAGTGGACTTTGACAAGTTTACTGAAACCTGATAAACTAAGTTAGTGATAAACTTACTGATGTTAGACCCGTCATACAATTAACAGGCTGCATAATAAGCAGTATTTCATCAAGAACTACAAATAAGCACAAAATGTTGGAGTGCAGTTAATCCACAACAGAAGTGGAGAGCTATGTTGAAGGCTAGGCCAGTTGGGGGTAGGGGGGTGTGTGTGTAGCTGAAGAATTGTTGCCTTCTCATGTTTTAGATGTTCTCTTAACTACAAACGATGCCAGGCCCCTGGCTGCAAACCAGTTTATTGTTTAGAGAGGTTAACCTTCACGCCATGTCTCTCTGCTTCTACATTTTGAATTTCTCCATCTTTATAATTCCTATAAAGAACACACAGTTTGAAGCTCAGAAAGCTCAGTTTCAAAGTAATGGAGAGAAAAATGCACCTGGAAGGCACTACGATGCTGCAAATGGAAAGGTTTACGCAAAGGAGTCTGTGTTTATATTGGGAAAACAAAGCCTGAAAGCAGAATTAAAAGTTCTTAGAAAATGCCCTGGTAAAAGTCCCTCAGTACCTTAGATATAAGAGTCTACTATAGTTATTGAACATTTTTTCACATCCAAATAGCAAAGAGAAACCTTTCTCCAATTAAATTTAGGATTTTTTTTTTTAATTGCATTCAGAACTGTTGCAACTAACAACTTACTTGTGAAAATGTTGAACAACATCTTATGTATTCTTACAGCAGCTAGTTTTTAGACTGGAAAGCATTTAAACTTCCTGGCAGCCACATTCAAAATAAGAAAAGATTTGCAGTTCCCAGGCAGTGAACTCTCCAACTGCCAAAGCACGTCGTGGGTCGGGCTCAGCCTTCACTGTCCCTCGCCTCCAGAGGCGGCATTCACTGTGAACTTGCCTATGCAACATGCTTTTTTCTAGGCAAGCGTTTTTTTCCTAGAGAGGAATCATTCTTTCTCTTGCCTTTTTTTTTTTTTCATTCACTGCTTATCACTAACTTCAGAATCATTTTCCCAAACTTCTTTTTTGAGAGACATTTTAAAAGCTCACCTAAAA
>NW_008824866.1:739496-739788 GCF_000699105.1 Pygoscelis adeliae | reverse complement strand
GCGGCGGGGGGGAGCCCCCTCCCCACAGCCCCCAGGGCTGCCTGACAGACACCCCCCCCCTCCAGGGACCTGCTCGAAACCCCATCGGCAAAACCTGCTCCCGCTTCACCACTGCTCCTTCCAAGAGACCTGCCTCTCGCTAAGGCATACCTGTAGGGACCCAGCGCAGCAGGGGCCCTAGCAGTACTGATTATTTTCTTCACGAGCGAAGCCATAGCTGCCGCCAGAGCCCTCCTTCCCTCTCCTCAGCGCCCCGCCAACTGCTGCTGCCTCCCCCCGCCCGCCCGGTAAC
>NW_008824866.1:725965-739190 GCF_000699105.1 Pygoscelis adeliae | reverse complement strand
CCCCCCGCCGCCCGCGCTCCCCCTCCCCGCCTGGCCGGGGCCCTTCCCCGGCGGCGGGAGCAGAGCCTGCCCGCCTCCAGGTACGGCTGGGGCACCCCCTACCCAGGGCCGGGGTGGGTGACCGCGGAGGGGGTGTGTGTCCCCCCTCAGGGCCGGGGGTCCCCGTCTCCTCAGCCCCGGCGGCCGGCGAGGCGTGCCCGTTGTGGGAACACCCCTGGGCTTCCTCCCCTTGACTCCTTTAGCCATGGTTCTCCTTAGTACACGTTTTTCTGCGCCATCCCTTCGATGGCACAACAAATCCCTGTCCGCCCGCTGCGGTCACTAGTCTTAAAATGAATGCGAATGTTATACCCCGTCCTGTGACCTCCCTCCTCTTTCTGTCAGTCCTGGGAGCCGCAGGAGGAGCTGGTTTAGCCAGCTTGCCCTGTGATAAATGCGCTGTTTTTCCATCAGATCGGCATGCCCAACCAATTCGCCTTTTGGCGCTTGTGGCTCCTGTATCTATGGAAGAGTATTGGCAGGAGGCAGCAAGGCGCTTCCCTAAAATGGCAGTGTTGCTAGGTCGTTGCTGGAGTATTTTGTACACAGGTAACCTTTGCAGCTGAAGACTGAAGGATCCTGTCAACCTGTACGCCAGATGCTTTTTTTGTCTGTGTGTTTTGACCTGCATTCTGTATGCTTCAATTGGACTTTGATTTCCATACCTACACTCTCCCCCCATTTCATGTTTTTATTTTGTTATCTATATTGTTTCTGGGGGGGAAAAAAAGCACACACAAGAGCAGGGCCTGTCACTGTGAGGCCTTCAGAAGTTGACATTTTGCATCTTTGTGGTTGAACAAAAAACTGCTGAAGTGACACTGTGTTTAGGGGGCTGAAGAGTTCCTAAGCAGACAGAATGACACAGCAAATTACGGTCAGCCCTGTCTGAAGATTTTGGAATATCATTACAGGAGCACTGCCAGATTAAACACATTTTTCTGACTTTATTTGTAGCAGGGAACTTCTAAGATTATGTGGTGATATTTTTCTGTCCTGTTAAACAACATTTTCATCCATATAACATTCTTCTGTAGTGTTAGTGAGTATCTCGGTTTTACAGGGCTATTTTGTAGAAACAGGAAAAAAAAAAACTAAATAGGAGTTATAAAACTATGGATCTACATAGTACCTGAAATAATTTAATTTTTCTTTAGGTATCAAGTCAGTCACTGTCTTTTGAAACAGTCTTCCATCTTGTGATTAAAATAGTCAGTTCCTCCATTCGTAGGCTAACTTGATAGTGAAAGGGTGTTTTTGTGATATGAGTTAATTGCTGTCTAGTTATCCTCTGATGATTGACTTGGGCTGTAGGTCTACACAGATTTGCTGGCTGGGGCAGCATCCATCTCTCCCAGCTATTTGCTTCTCGCCTTCACCTCACTGTCTGGACGGTGCTGCTCTCAGCCATCTGGAGAACCCAGATCAGGGAGTTATTCCACATAAAAGCTAATTTCTATTTCTACCCCAGATTATTTTTTCATCTGAATTACTGCAGTTCTGCATGATGTGTGGTTGCGTCGAGGCTGCAACAGCATTGCTGCTGAACATAAAACCAGCTTCATGCTTATTTGAAATGGAAAAAGGAGGTTCCTTGACATTTTAAGTTCACATAAATTGAGGCTACTGGAGGTAGATCTGCTCCTGGCTGTTCGTTATGCCAATGATAGCATTTTTGGGACAATGTGATAGGCTTGTTTAAGAAGCTGATCAACCTGAAAACTGATTTTTTTAATCTCTTGCTATAAAAAAGAACTTAATTCTTCTGATTTCTGATGGCTTTTTCAGGTACATATATTAAATATAATAGGAGGAATGTGCAATGCAATCTTATGAGGAAAGACTGTGTATAGTTATCAGTTACTCAGACTGCTTTGCATTTCTCTTACCTCTTTTCATCTCTAAACCCTCCAGGAGATGTTCGTTCTGAGCAGCAGTATCAGCAGCAGAAATTTTCAAATCAGTCATCTGGGCCTTCTTACAGGAAAGACCAGTATTTTCCAAAAGGGCAGAATAGAGGAGAGAGAGGCAGAGGAAGAGGAGGATGGCAAGGAGGACGTGTTTCTGAGGAAATGCCGAAATACATAACAGGTTTGTATATAAGAAAAAGGTCATAATTTATATGTCCAGGGCAACTTGCTGGTGATTGTTTGCTGTCTTTCTTTGGTTTTGTGCAAGAGCAAAATTAGAACAGATGCTATGTTCTGCTTTTCCTAATTTTCTCCGAAATACAGAGGTAGTTGTGTACTGGAATGAATGACCAGCTGTTGTTCTATGAGTCCTTTCAGATTTCTGAGTTGAAAAGTTGCACTTTCTTGTAATGAGGGATATGCATTTTGGTTTCTGTTTGCCAGCAAAATGGGTACTGACAGTCATCTGTTTTTAATGTAGCTAGTGCAACTGTTTCTGCCCATGATGTGAGTTAAAGACAACTTTTCATCTAACAGGACATTTATCTAGGAGAGCAGATTAGCTTTTCAAAATGTGGCGGTGCTCTGATAGTAGATACACTTCCATGAGCATAAAACAAGACCAACCTCTGGATTTTTTATTTTATCATTTTAAAACAGTCTGTAATATGATTACTGCTTCCTTTTTTTTTTCATGCTGAAGTTTTTTTCATCTCTCTGAATACCATCTGAAAAGATTGCTACTCTAATTTAATAAAGAGGTACTCAATGCAAATAGGACTTGTTGGTTATACCACAGCTTTCAGATTAATTCGTGTGTAAGTATTTGCTTAATCATATCTGTAAGCTTCAGAATATCTAAAGAATTGAAATTTCTTCAGTAATAGTATACAGTATTTACTTTTATCTCAAGAAGTCATTAGACTGATGTACTAGGAATACTCTGCTGGAATTCAGTAATTTACGTACAGTGTCCCCTTCTTTGATTTTTGCCATTTGTCATGCTCTGATGCAGTTCTTTTCATTGCAGTGTCTACCTTTGCTCAAGCTCGTGCTGCTGAGATCAATGCCATGTTGAAAGCAGTTGCGCAGAAGTCTTCAAACTCTCTAGTTTTCCAGACTCTACCTAGGCACATGCGAAGGCGAGCTATGAGTCACAATATTAAACGCCTACCCAGGCGGCTCCAAGAGATTGCCAGGAAAGAGGTATAAGTGTGTTTTATAGTATTTGACTGACTATATACTGGGCATAGGTAATGCACAGTGTTCAGCTGTACATTTATTAATGTTCAGACCTGAGTTTATCTGCAAAACTTCCCTGCACACACAGGTTCTCAAACTTTGACTGACGTTTGGATTCAAAATGCAGGAACACCTCAGTTTTAGACGGTAGCTCAAGTAGATCTCACTAACCACTTGGCTTTGTGATTATTGGACATCTTGGAAAAGTTATTAGAGTAGTAATGATAAAAGGGTCCACTGCAGGATGCGTTGTTCAGGCAGTGCATCGGTCCCAGGTGATCCAGGAGTCCTCGATAACACCTCTCTGCCTTGCACCCCACCACAGCTGTCGGGTGTGACCCTGCTGGCCTCAAGCCAGTATAGCCCATTCATGACCAGCATGGTGGTTCAGGTGTTACAGCTCAAACATGGGAGCTACACTGGAGTTGTTGGCAGGCTGCAGGCAGCTTAAGACTTACTAATTGACTGTTCCTGGTTGCTCGTGAAACTTTCTCATTTTGTGGCAGTATCTCAACGTTTAGTCAGAATGCTCTTGTGGAGTTGCTTGCTCCTTAATCACTGTGGACTTCCTGGATGTTTTTAAAAAAAACAGAAAAAAATTGGTTCTTTTTTTTTATTGTGAAATGATCTGTCTGATGTTTGGCATTGATCACTTTATCGTCTCTAGACACTTCTTAAAGTGGTCAAGAGAGTTTGCTTTGTAAGTTTTCTGTGTATTAAGGTTGCCTGATGAACATATTTCTTGCATTCTTTTTTCCCTTGCGTTGTCTTTAAGTTCTTTGAGAAGACTGAAGGAGACTGAAGGAAGGAGGCATGGGCTATTTTGTGTAGTTAGTTATGGGCTCTATCCTTGTTAAATAACCTAGATTTCTTTAATGTTTATGCTTGGTTCTTTTGTGTCCTGCTTTAACTCCTTTCACATGATAGCGTTTCTAACTTCTCTGTACATGCTCACACTTATTCTCCCATCCTTGTTTCCACTCCTTGTATGATTCTTGGATTTTTGAGATTATTTAATTGGCCCTGGTGCAGCTGTATTTCTTCTGCTATGTTTTCTCTCCTCAGGTCTTTTGGTGTAGTTTGTGTGTTTGCACAGGCTGTTTTGTTTCATGTTTTCTTGCAGCTTGTCATATCTCCTGAGCTATTTCCGTTTGTAAAGGTTCTGCCTATTACTTTTCAGTGTTTGAAGTCTGCTTCTTCAAAGTTAACTGTTCTGATTCTGATGCATTTTCTTCCTTTTTCTTAGATCCTTTATCATGACCATTTTCATCCAAACATTTACCTGGACCATCTCTTATCTCTTCAAAAGCTTAAAGACATATATTTTTCGTCTACAATACCACATCCCTTTTTCTCTAATTGTCTTTCTGAACCAATCAGTCACATACCATTGATCCAGTGGCTTATATTGCCTACGCTGTCATGGAATGATGGGTCTGATGGGAACAATTTATTTTTTTTTGTGCATTTCTATTTTGATGTCGTGGGTTGCTTCCATGTTTTCTGTGCTCTTGGCAGTCATCTTCTAGTATTCTCCTTCCTTTGCTATTCTTATAACCAGTGGTCTGTTGTCAACTATTCCTTGGTGAGTTTTCAAAGGACATCCTAAGAATTTCTTTGCATGTCTTATAGTCCCTATTTCTTTCTGCCACTTCTCTTCACAAAAAGACAAATCAAACATTGATTGAGAGAGTCAAGCCTTCCTCTCCAGCCGTGCATTCACCCATAATAATTCAGGCCTTGACTGGCTATTTATCAAGAATTTGGTCACGACATCGCCACAGTCCTTTCTTGTTCGCTTCTACACATTGTAGAATCCTTAGGGTCCTACCTGGCAGTCTGAGAGTCCGTACTGCTTCTGTATGAGCGCAAATCTCCAGGTGTTCCTAATGTCATGTTCATTTGTTCATGTGGAAATATTGATGTTGGGCAAAAACTTCACACAGGAAGTAGCAGATCTTACTGTTCACTGGTAAGTTTCTGAATGTGTGGGAATTTTGGTTTATCTATAGGTTCCAGTCAAACCTTGATGCGCTTGTGTGGATGGGGCTTGTGTATAAAGTTTCAGTGTTTAGTTAGCCTCAAGAATTATGGACAACTAACATCAGAATAAAACTAACAGAATAAAGTATAACTTAATGCTAGTGCTTCCTGTATCCTTATATATGTCAGCCTTTTTCTTCCACAGAAGTTTGTCCTTTTGAGATTTTTATAACCAGTGGTCTGTTGTCAACTATTCCTTGGTGAGTTTTCAAAGGACATCCTAAGAATTTCTTTGCATGTCTTATAGTCCCTATTTCTTTCTGCCACTTCTCTTCACAAAAAGACAAATCAAACATTGATTGAGAGAGTCAAGCCTTCCTCTCCAGCCGTGCATTCACCCATAATAATTCAGGCCTTGACTGGCTATTTATCAAGAATTTGGTCAAGACATCGCCACAGTCCTTTCTTGTTCGCTTCTACACATTGTAGAATCCTTAGGGTCCTACCTGGCAGTCTGAGAGTCCGTACTGCTTCTGTATGAGCGCAAATCTCCAGGTGTTCCTAATGTCATGTTCATTTGTTCATGTGGAAATATTGATGTTGGGCAAAAACTTCACACAGGAAGTAGCAGATCTTACTGTTCACTGGTAAGTTTCTGAATGTGTGGGAATTTTGGTTTATCTATAGGTTCCAGTCAAACCTTGATGCGCTTGTGTGGATGGGGCTTGTGTATAAAGTTTCAGTGTTTAGTTAGCCTCAAGAATTATGGACAACTAACTAACATCAGAATAAAACTAACAGAATAAAGTATAACTTAATGCTAGTGCTTCCTGTATCCTTATAAATGTCAGCCTTTTTCTTCCACAGAAGTTTGTCCTTTTGAGATTTACTTCAATATCCTCTCTTTTAAAAACAGGCAGAGAAAGCTGTACATCAGAAAAAAGAACAGTCAAAGACTAAATGCCGCAAAGCTAGAAGGCGCCACATAAATTTGGTAGCAGAGTTTAATCGCAGGCAAAGAAAGAATATTTGGCTGGAAACGCATATTTGGCATGCAAAGAGATTTCATATGGTAAAGAAATGGGGATACTGTTTAGGAGATAGCCCTACAGAGAAGAGCTACAGGGCTTGTTACCGAGCCATGACAAAACACTGCCTTCTTCAGGTACCACACTTACATCTTTCTTGTTTGTTTTCTTTGTTATTTTGCCAAGGTGAAGTAATCAACTGTTCAGTTATAATTAATATTTCTGTCTCTTTGAAATACTGTTGTGTCAGCTGTTAATAACTGCTAAGTATGAAATGAGTGATTTCGTAATTGTAATGAAGTATCAGAGAGAATAATATGAACCTTTGAAAGAGTCTTATGGTAACTATGACTGAAATACTGCAATTTCAGTCTGCTCAAGAGCTGAGCAATTCAATGAATCCCTGCATCATCTTCCTGAGCAGGATGCTATTGAAGACAGGCGCTTTGTTCCATGTTCCTCCTTGGGCGGGAGTGTTGATCTGCTCGAGGGTAGGAAGGCTCTGCAGAGGGACCTGGACAGACTGGATCGATGGGCCAAGGCCAGTTGTGTGAGATTCAACAAGGCCAAGTGCCGGGTCCTGCACTTCGGCCACAACAACCCCATGCAGCGCTACAGGCTTGGGGAAGAGTGGCTGGAAAGCTGCCTGGCGGAAAAGGACCTGGGGGTGTTGGTCGACAGCTGGCTGAACAATGAGCCAGCAGTGTGCCCAGGCGGCCAAGAAGGCCAATGGCATCCTGGCCTGTATCAGAAATAGTGTGGCCAGCAGGAGTAGGGAAGTGATCGTGCCCCTGTACTCGGCACTGGTGAGGCCGCACCTCAAATACTGTGTTCAGTTTTGGGCCCCTCACTACAAGAAGGACGTTGAGGTGTTAGAGCGTGTCCAGAGAAGGGCAACGAGGCTGGTGAGGGGTCTGGAGAACAAGTCTTATGAGGAGCAGCTGGGGGAACTGGGGTTGTTTAGCCTGGAGAAAAGGAGGCTGAGGGGAGACCTCATCGCTCTCTACAACTACCTGAAAGGAGGTTGTAGCGAGGTGGGTGTTGGCCTCTTCTCCCAAGTAACTGGCGAAAGGACGAGAGGAAATGGCCTCAAGTTGCACCAGGGGAGGTTTAGATTGGACGTGAGGAAAAATGTCTTTACTGAAAGAGTGGTTAAACATTGGACCAGGCTGCCCAGGGAAGTGGTTGAGTCCCCATCCCTGGAAGTATTTAAAAGACGCGTAGATGAGGCGCTTAGGGACATGGTTTAGTGGGCATGGTGGTGTTGGGTTGACAGTTGGACTCGATGATCTTAGAGGTCTTTTCCAACCTTAATGGTTCTATAGTTCTTTTTGGTCTGTTTGGCTTGAGAGGCAGGTTGGCCCTCAAATGAGAAATGCCTGACAGCTCTCCTATAACTAACAAATTTAAGTTAACAAAGAAAACTCGTTTGTCTTTGGCACAAATTTTAGTGAATGAAAAACTACTACTTCAGTGTAAATCATGAAGGTCTGTCTGGTCCTTCCTTGCCAGGCTCACTTTCAAGAGTTATTCTCACTTTACCACTATCCTGTTGTTTCAGGACTTATCATATTATTGTTGCCTGGAGTTGACTGGTAAAGAGAATGAGCTTCTGAAGCAACTTGCTCGAATATGTAGCATTGACACAGGTAAATTTTATGTAGTTCAAAATAAAGTTAAGATTCTGAAGAGACTAAAGGATGACCCATCCTTTTCCTTTTTTAATATCCTACCAATCTCAATAGTAGTAACAGAGTTGATACTGAGTTGTGATTTTGGTTGAAAAATATAATTAAAACGTCTCATAGTAGGACTAGACATTCTTATTTTCAGTTGCTTATTAATAAACTAGTTGTGGTACATGTTCTTTCTTTGATACTGTTCAAGCAGCCAGACTGATTTCAATTTTTTCTTTTTAAACAAGAGATTATTTGGGTTTTCAGTAAGTATCTTCTTCTTTAGGATTAACATTTGAAGAGGCTTGTTGTCTGTCTGGAAGATTTGAGGGTTCTCTGAATCTTTACCGAGCAGATCGCTATCCTGAAGATATGCTTGGTCCTGTTACATTTATTTGGAAACCCAGGGATGGGTCTGAAAACAGGCAGTTGTGGATCTGGATGCATCCAGCTCTCAAACAGGTATTTTTTTTCTTTATAGTTGAACTCTGATTTCTTTACGCATTGTACATTTTTAATGCTGAGGATACCTTCTGAAAGGTGTAGAAGAGCTGGATGTAATACATGGCTTTAGGGATTAAAAGTTGGAAGACTGTTTCCACTCTAACAATATTTATGTTCTGCAGCTTGTTTTTATACAGCTTGTACAGAAGGTGCATGCCTCTGGGTTATTTTTAGTGTTTGAGCTTGTTAAAAGCTTTCTAGTGTCACTTGCTTCAGGATACATTTGCAATATGATGTTGCTTGATTCACATCCTTCCCACTGGTACCGCCTACAGGCTAAGTTTGGTCTCATCACAGATAATCATAATCTGATACTTAGCTATGAACTTTAAAAAAAATAAGTAAAATTTTGTGCCCAGCAATTTTTCTTACATTAATTTGAATGAGAGTGAATTCTTAGCAACATTCAGTATTACTTTCAACTCTTGATAGTAAGCCCTGGACTTCAGCAGAATGAAGTTTATTCCTTTAAATCCATATAGGAAAATAAAATAGTAGAGTGTAATTCTTAAAACTGTACTTAAGCTTTACAATGCAATTCTTATCATCCTAATCCAAACTTCTTATTTTTCTTAAGGACATGCTGAGAGAGTTAAAAGCAGTTTTTCAGTGTTCAGAGCTTGAAGAAATCTATATTCCTGAGCCTATTACAACAACAATTCAAGAGGAAAAACAAATGGATGTTGTTCTGAGCCTTGGCAAGAAAAGAAAGAAGGACGATAAAGAAGGAGAGAAGGCTGTGCCAGTGAAAAAAATAATTGGTGACGGCACTAGAGATCCATTCCAGTCCTACTCTTGGATCTCGCAGAGTACTGGCATTGTGATCAGGTTTGTTCATAGTAGAGTCAGAAACTGTGACTCTTAACCAGTTAATGTAGCTGAATTCTGGCTTAACGCTACTGGGGAAAAAAATTGTGTGTTGTATGATTGTACAGTCACCTGAAATTTTCCTCTGTTTCAGTGATAGAACTATGGAGATTCTCAGATATCGGCTGATTGGCCCATTATCACACTCCGTCCTTACAGAGACCTTGAAAGCTGCTTCTCTCCAAACAGTAAGGAAATTGGCAGTTTGGATATTAGTGTAATTTTGATAAGGTTTCTAGAATGTGCAAGCTTGTTTTTGCTAGAAAGAATCGTAAACTATCTAGCCTTACTTCTTATAAAGGCTAACCTATGTATTTCTACTCTGTTAGCTTAGCTTTATTGAGCTACTTGACTAACGCCGATCTCAGGAAGGACTCCTATCTGGATTTTAAGTGGGGGTAGGAAGAAAATAGAAGCAGTGGTGCTCTTGAGCAGGCTATGTAATTTCTGCTGTAGTGATGTATTGTGCTGAGAGGTCCAGAATAATTGATATTCTCTTTGACAAACCATAGATCGTGTTTCTCGAGCAATGAGCTAGAGCACCTAGAGCTAAAAGGCAAGACATATAAGGTATGGAAAACTTTTGTGTTTTCAGTCAAATATGTAATTTCTCCAGGGTTTAGTATTTTGTCCACCTCCTGGCACATAGCATCGCTGTGGTTTTAATAGGGTTTTTTGTCTCTTGCAGTAAACTTGATGAGGCCGTGAAATCTGGCCTTCTGTAAGAAATAATTAACAACAGAATTAGGAAGCATTGTGGATTGCTTTGTTTATTTTTGGAACACAGCTTTAAACTGAACAGGTTATTTGAGGATTACTGTAAGGTGGAGTATAGGAATAGACTGCATCAGGAAAAAATTATTTTGGTTTGAAACTTGAAGAGGAAGAAAGCAACCATAGTGATTAAGGCAAACTGGTAGTGAATTCATACTGATAGAAAATACTGAATGACCAGTTGAGTTTAATTAGATGTGTTGTTTTCCAGGAGATGGCAGATTCAGAGACAGAACTGAATAACTGGTGGGTAGAAAACTGCAAGGACTCTGAAAAAGTATCTCTTCATCAACGCCAAAGTGCTATCTTTGAGCTATTAGAAGGTATTTGGGCATGTGGGTGCTATGGGAGGAAGGGGAAACTCTTAAACTCTAGTGGTCAAAACTGGCATGCTAATAAGTTGACTTCAGTTTGGAAATGCTGATTTTTTGCTTGATCAAGAGAGAGATGCCATTGAGCATATGCTTAGGTAATTACTGTGGCACGGCAAGGATTTGCGAAATGTTACATTACCTTTTTTTAAGGGAATTTTAATCCTCTGTGTAGTCCAAACTCTTAATAGATAAACTGAATCTTGTTTCTTACTTCATGAACTTAGATTTGAGATTGCTGATGGGATCTACAGTATGACGTATACTCTCTCTCTCCCCCCCCCATACACACCAGATTAAGGCAGTAAGTTGTACAGTACCTCCACAGATAAAATGGTAGACTCCTACCCAAAGTGAAAGTATTATACCTTGCTTTATATATTTTTGTTTCTAATGAACAGTTGTATATTTGGCTGAGTTGTATCATAAAATTAACAACATCTCCTCACTTTCTAGCACTGAAGCAGGTAAGGAACTGGCTTTGGTAGATCTCACACTATACTTGAGCTATCCAATGTGAGGCAGTTAAGCAGAGATGAGGTAAAACTTTCAAAAAACATTTTTTTAATTTCCTTTCTCTGGAAGACAAGTATAAAACAAAGGTTGTTTGTTCTTTAAGAGACGTGCCAAATGCAAAGGGTGAATTGAGTCTGTAAATTGTGAGAGTGACCTCACTTCTATGCTAAGCATAAATGTAATTGCAAACTAAGTCTTACGCTGCTATTGTTGTCTTTTGTTACTGGGCATTTAAACAGGCATTGGTGAGTTTTCAAAACATGTTAAATTGAGTACTCTGGATTGCTTCTCTGGCTTACAGTGGTGTCACATCCCTGCAGGCAAAATGCACAGAATAGTAGTGCAGAAAAAGGTCACAACTTAATTGGTGGTTTCACGGCAATGTTCATCTGTGTATTTTTAAAGGGATAAGTTCACCATCAGAAATGCCACCAGGTACAATACTGGGCCTCACTGTTGGAGATCCTCGAGTCAATTTGCCAAAAAAGAAGACAAAAGCCATGCCAGACTTTGAAAAATACCAAGGTAAAATGCCTTGCTTGTATTATGCTTGCCTTGGAACTGCCAAAGGCAAGAGATTCAGTTTCTCTCTTTGTTTTTGTTTACTGTCATCTTCTACTGATTGTCTCTTGCTGTTTTCCTCTAGCATGCGATTTCAGAATGTTTCCTTCCCCTTTCCACAGCCCCTGGCAGAACAGAAACAGCTTGAAAGTTGCATAGGTTTTAGAACAGCAATTGTGAGGGAGGGACATGCACCAAAGCTGGTCTTGTGCTCAGTGGAAGCCTCTGTCTGACCATACAGATGATCCAGGTTCGAATCCTGGCAAGGCCAACCAGGTGCTAAAAGCTACTTAGTAAGTTTCTGTTTGGTGTTTAGTCTTCCTGATGCTGTTTATCTCTCCAAGAAGATATCTACTGCTCTGGTTTATAGTCCTACAATGATGAAAGGTGCAATTCCACTGGAAAAAAAAAAAATACCACTGCAAGATCAGCATTTCAGATGGCCAAGATGCTGGTTATGTTGAAAAATTAAAGATGCAAGTGTGACTTCTGAAACTTTCATTTCAATGCTGACTTACACAACATCTCAGTGCAAAATTCAAATTCAGTTGGATTTGAATATCCTTGAAAAATGTGCAAGAGTATATACAGTATACAGTGGGATTTGTGTACAGTGCTGTGTAGGCGTTTCCAATTAGGTTGACTGGACACAGGCTGCCTCACCTAATATGAGAAACCTAATAACCAGCTAGCAAACAGTAGCAAATAGGACAACTTGAAGGTCCAGACACTTGAAAATACTTCATTTCCTTGGTGGTGTGTTTGCAAGATGCTAGAATAATCTAGCCTTCCTTTCACTTAAATCAAGTTGAACACCTATTTCAGTTACTGTCTTTTAGCTCTCTGCACAACTTTCTTATTTGGATTTTCTTACATCCTCCTATTCTACCCTCTATATCTAGAACAGCCTTTCTCCTGTTAATTAATTCTGCTCAACTAACTTTTTCATCATTAATGTTCCTATTGGAAATGCTGCAGCATACATGACCTCTACTTTGGTTCCCTCCTTCTGAGAAGTAAGGTGAGCTGTATAGCACTTGTTTATAGATACTGGTTTGAGCTGGTAGAGGAGTTAGCAACTTCAAGAAGTAATTCGGCTCCCCTCATTTTGCTTGTCATGTCTGTGAAGATGTGTTCAAGAAGGCAGGATCAGTAGAAGGCATCTAGGCCTTGGAAATGTCTCATAGTAGTTTCTCTCCCACTGCCAGAGCTGGATGTCCCTCAGGAAGGAGGGCCATGGTAAAGAGGTAACGATGTAAGATAGGGAGTCAAGAGGAAGAAAATACCTATTCCTTTTTTCCTTTGGCTGGCTAGAAATGGCCATCTTTAAGATCTTTCTACTAGAGGTTATCCTTCACTTGCAAAAAAATCTCCTAAACCACAAACATTCAGAAAATCTGTTGTTGCTTTCTGGTTCCTTTCTGAGTATGTTTTTGTTTCATCATGAACTTAAAACTGCATCTTCCCTCTCTGACTTTTATTGGGAGAGGGAGAAGAACCTTGATCAGCTAGCAAGGAAAGGTAAAGGTAAACTGCATGATACCTTCTAATTTAGGTTCTGCTAAAGGACTTGATGTTACACAAGCACATCACTACTAAATAAGTTGAGCAGGCAGAAGGATGAAAGAAGACAGACGATACAGCTGTCTTCTAGTAGAAAATCAAAAAGATATCATAGTAAGGGAGGAGAAAAGGAGAGGCAAGCCCTCCTACAAGAAGCAGTTAAGGAGAGAATACGGGGAACTAATGGTTCA
>NW_008824866.1:667578-725876 GCF_000699105.1 Pygoscelis adeliae | reverse complement strand
GCTGTTTTCCACGTTTCCCACCTGAGTGACTTCCTAATGCTGTGTGGGAAGAATTACAGGATCATTCACAGTCTCCTGCATACCTATTACATGTGCAGTGGGGGAATCCTATGGCATGGTGGTTAATCTCTCCTACCTGAGAAACTCAAGACTGAGGTCTAACTGCCACTCTCCTGTTTCCCTCATCAAGTATTTCTAGGTGTTAGCTGGAAAGAGAGGCTATTGTTACTCTCCAAAGACTGTTGTCCCTTTTGTAGTTGGCTACGTGACAGCTACTATCTCTGTTATATCTCTGCCTTAATGGGCCTCCTTGTTCAAGTAGTTAAAAACAGAGAAGTTACATTTGTTTACATACTTCTAGAAAATTAATCCATGTTAGATTATTAAGCTCAGATACTTTTTATAATTTTCTAGTCAGGGGAAAGCATTTAAGTGCATTTAATTCTTGGTGTTTTTGAAAGAAAAAGTAAAAATGCATATGTATTAATAGAAGGAGGCCTAGACATAATCAGTTATTGTGCAGAATGCATTTTACGTCTAATCTGTTCTCTCTATGCAAGCATTATGCTTTCTTGTCACTATTTACTGTTTCAGGACCCGTTATAAGGTCTTCCTGAATTCTGTCAGCTTAGTTTGTAATCTCCTTGGAGCGTGGGGTCTTGTTGCATATCTCACTGCTTCTATACACCAGTTAGATTTTTTCCTTTTTCCTATAAGCCTCCTTGATTGCCTGGCAGGTTTTCAGGAGTTAAAAAATCAGTTAAATATATGAAGGAGAACCTATTGAAGGCCACTCAGTGCAAAAGGATCAGCTCTAACTGAAGAAGTCTGTAAGCTGCAAGTGGCTTACAGGAACTGGCAGAGTGAGGAAATGCAACACTGTGTACTGATTCTAGTGTTGTGCTCTTCCCCAGGACCCTGTTATTGGCCATACTTGGAGTCAGATTACTGAAATATCCAGCAAGAATTTCATCAAAAGCAACGTATTCTCAAAGATTTTTCTAGTTTGATTTAGCACTTTTGCCAGCATTTTTCCAACAAGTTCTGTCCCCTCATTCTCCTGGTTCTTTTGCCAAGAGTGACCCAGGAATCGACACTATCCTCCTCTTCAATTTTTTGAAAGGCAATTTGTTGAACCAAAAATGGAAGGAATTTAATAATGGCACATAGTATACATCACTACAGCAATAGTATTACCAACATTTCCAAAAAAAGTTAGACTTCTCTAAGATCTGTAATTCCATTTGAGTGGTATTAATTTGCCCCTTCTGTAAGAAGAAGTCTTTTTATGAGCCTTAGAACTGCATAAACTTTGAGTTTCTTGGTTTTGATGTAACCTTACTCAGATGTGGTAATTTAGGGAGCTGATCTTAATTTAAGAAATGTTAGTAGTCATTTGTTTGCCTTAATGACATGTCACATTGAGCAATAACAAGGAACCCTTGCTGTGTTCCACACTTTTTTTCCCTTTTTGCTTCCTGGACATTCAAATACTATTAGGATTACTATTAGTAAGATTGAAATGGCACTGCATATGTTAGCAGATTCTGTATGTGCTTTAGCCTCTCTTATTCTTTAATGTTGTATAAAAGCTAACTGATTTTCTTAGGAAATCTTTACTAATTTAAAGATGCATTGTTTGTCAAATGAGTGAATAGCTTAGGTAAGTTACAGCCATCATCTTCACTTGTGGATTGTCATACATGTAATCTGTGAAATGATACACATCTGTCCATATCTCTTTTTTTTTTTTTTTTAAAATGCTGTTCTAAGATATGCCTGTGTAGCTTTTCCCCTGTGAGTGACATGCTAACAAATCAAAGGTAATTTCAGTCTTTCCCAGTTACTCTCACTCCTGAATGCATATGAATGTGTGCAAGCTGTGTGTTATAGACATGTGCTGATGGGATTTAATCAAAGAACTGTCCTCATTTCTTCAGGCTGGGGGATAGAAAGTTTGTGAATAAATCACTTTTCACTGCCTTCTCAGCAGGTTTATGCCTTCTGGAAGTCAAGACTCCCAGTAAGCAGTCAGTGTTTACGTGACTGCAAATTAGTGCTGGTCTTTTCTCCCATTTTGAAGTATGCTTCTGACATTTTGATACGCTTTTACTGTCTTCTGTGGGAGAATACAAATTCCACTGCCTTAAAAACTGCTCAACATGGAGTATGGGTGGAGCTTTTAAACAATCCGTGAATGAGATGCATAGAAGGAGAATGCATCATGAAAGATAAGTGAGCTGAAGTTCCTTCTGCAGACACAGAGCCTGAGTCCTTGCCTGTAAATGCACCCCTTGCAGAGATTTAAGCATCTGGCATCAGTTGTCCTGGTACCATGCACCCCTACATACATATGGCTCTGAAACTGCTCCCTAGCAGTCCTTATATTTTGCTTTTTCTGCTCTTTCCTCACAGAGGGAAGGAAAAATTTCAAATAGAAGCACTCTTACTCTTAGGCCTGTCTTCTAAGACTGTTAAGATAATCGGCTATAAAAATCAGAACAACAGCTTGAAATGTTCCTCTATCTGCCTGATTTGTCTAAGAACCAACCATTGACACCAGCAGAAGTAGATAATGTGCTGATTCTCTCTGAGCTTTGTGTGCTTAGTAATACAACTCCCTATTTCCTATACTAGCTCTAACGTCTTACTTCCACTATCATCAGCAACTTATTCATCAGTAGGGTTATTTCCCCAGCAATCTTAAAATGTGGACTGAAGAAAACAGGAGAGAGGTAAGCAATAAAGAGAACTGGTGTGAGAATTTGGGATTATGATTTGAATTATACTATGCTTAGTAGAGAGATTAAATTCTCCAAGTTCAGTGGGGATCAAGGAGAAAGAATGTACCAAGTTAGAGAAGGATATTTTAGGGTAGTGAGGGAGATATTGGGTAGCCTGTGGTGATGGAAAGAGTCTGACTTAAAAGGGCTTTCTAAAGTGGAAAAACAAATACTCATCACATTATAGAATATAGGAATTGTAAAGAACTCAAAAAATACGACAGGGATAGACTGCCTAAACTGTGGTAATAGAAAGAAGTGATAAAAAAAAAATTCAGAGAAAGTTACAGTGAATAATTTACAGTTGAAGGAACTAGAACATGTTTAAATAATTTAACACAAAGAGATTCTGGTGTTCACGAATGCTTTCTGTACAGAAGATGGAAAAATCAGCATTCCCTGACTTTATGTTTGCTTGTAATTATGTGCCCTTCTCCCTTGGTTATCTGTAAGAGTCAGGAAGGAATTCCTCACCACCACTGCACACAGTTTTGTTGCTGTCTTTTTCTCCTTGCTTTGAGGCATTGATATTTGCTGTATCTCCAGACAGAACATGCTTTGCCTCTAGGAGTATTGAGCTCTTTTAGGTTCCTGCTCAGGTTCCTGTCCTTAATTTTTAGTCTGAGAAGGAATTCTTCTGGCTTAATTGTCAGGGAATTGGCAAGGATTTCCTTTTTAGTTGTATCATTCTTAATTTGAAGGAATGCCACCCTAATCCGATAATTTCTTTAGTGTTTCTTCCTCTCACGTAAATGTAACTCATCAGCAAGAATGCATAGCAAGCATCAGCATAATAACACCATCAAACTGTCAGGAGTGCTGCCGTATTTAATATTTCTTTCAAAGGATTTCACAACTCTTAATAATGGGGACATCTTAAAGATTATAGATTTTAAATAAATAATTATTGCAATTATGTTTGGCAGTACCTATTGTATTGTTAGTACCACTGAATAATCCATATCTTCTGTGCTCAAAGTCTTTGTCAACATCAGCTGGAAAAATTAGCTGAGTCTTCTTTTGAAACACTATTTAAAAAAACAAAACAAAACCCAACACGTTATGTTCCTTTAATATGTAAGACCTTGTAGATGACAAAATGAGCACAGTCCCTGTAAGTTTTAATCACAGAACTATTAATAGGTTCGTTGTATTGTTTATTGGTAAGAATTATTTTACTTAAAATATGGATCAGCATGCATTATATACTGTACACTGAAGGCTTTTAATCCATAGATCACTAAAGGTAGGTATACATTTTCTCTGCTTTGGTTAGATTGTGAGGCTGAAGAAGAGAGAGGTTATTTAATACCTCAACGATCAGTTTTTAAAGCTAGAAGTGTTATTTATCTTCAGTAACACACACAACTGTTGGTCTTTGCAGACATAAGCAAAGAATAGCCCCTTCCTTGAAGGGCAGAGCCTGAAAAGATCCAGAGTGGGAAGCTAGTGCTAAATAAGTAGTTGCATGCTAGTCATATCCACAAAGGTATTTCCTGTGTGTACATTTCTTAAAGGTCATCCTCGCTTCTCTTACAGGTTTACTTAGGTGAACTTATTTCAGGCTTTGTAATGTTGCTTTTTCTGATTTTCACGAAACCTCTTGAGCTTCACACTCTGCCTGAAAGGCCAGATTCCAGAATATTAGAGGTGGCATGCTAAAGAGGTAACTTACATTGCCAAAGGTGATGCCATTTGTAATAAGAAATGCCTGTTTGTAAGAGAATGCCAGGTTAATGCTTCTAAAACTATTTCATATTTTGTATTTGGAAAAATGTGATAGTAAGATATTGCAGAAGCAGTGATGCTTGTTAAGTTTGTAATGGTCTGTTTACTTAGTTGTCTGCTCACTGTACTTATGATAGTGGAGTGGTTTTGGTAATTTGATACTTAAGCCACAAAATTTGTTTGAATTTTGTTTGAAGATTCTCTTCTTTTGTAGATAATGATAAAGTTAGGCAACTGTACCTGGAGGGTGTACCTGTAGACTGTGCTCACAGCTTTATCTGGGACCAGGACATCTGTAAGAACGTCACTGAAAATAAAATCTCAGAGCAGGTAACTAAGAAGGTGGATTGCCATGGAGAAAATGGCTAATGGTCCATAGAGTCCATAGAGTGAGACTCTTGAAACTTGTATAAATCCAAGAGCAGTAATTTCCTAATGTCACAGTATCCAGCTGCTGAGTTGAAGTGTTTATTTTGTACCCTTTGTGTAACGTTCTTGCACAACCGTTGTTAATGATTCAGTTAAAAGAAAGCTTTATTGGATTGTCTACAGGACGATATAGTTGTAGGTTTATTTATCAGAAGGGTTTGGAATTGGATTTTCCTACGTCACCTTGGCTCACGTGCAGCAGATAAAGGGATGAAGTGGCATAGAGAGGCTGTGGCCATTCACTCTTCAGTCATAGCCAGGACAATTCTCCTGACAAAAGAATCGTGGAAGTTGGAAGGAAATAAATCCCTTTGGTTCTGAACTGCAGCACACTGTGTTGTGGGCATTCTGGGCAATACATGTGATTTGTAGACAGCTTTAAATGTGTTGTTACAGGTTTGAAATCTCCGATCTTGACATTTCTGTTGGCAATGGAGGAGCAACCCATAAAATGCATGGGTAAAATGGTGATTTAGACACAAGAGGTGATAAATTTTTGGCACCATTGTAATCAAAAAGAGAAAATATTTGTATGGCAGAAACAGCTCTCTAAATATTCTCTTTATGAAAATTAGTTTTGTGCTCTTTCAAGTTGGCTGCAGTAGTGTAAAAAAAGCAGAGTACTAACAAAATACTACATTAGCTACTACACTAGCGCATAACAGTTATCAGCACAATCTTTTTGTGTATGACAGTGTTCTTCATACTGTCATGAAATGTAATGTTTACCTTATAAAACAGCTGATGCAGAAGGGACGTGCAAAGAGGCACTCTAATGGTCTGGTTTTTTATAAATGTATTCTTAATATGGTACAGTGAAATAGAACAGCTGGTGATTGACAAAGCCTTGGTGCCAGCATGCTTTATGTGGAACTGTTTCGTGACCAAATGTTCTTCCCATCTCCCTGGATGGAGTTCAGATTTGCTCTGTGTATTGACAGAATGTCTGAAAGCACCTGCTCAGTCTGATCTCGTGCACAAATCTATAAATATCAAGTTGCAATACTTGTTTTTCCTCCTTCATCTGTGCTGTACATTTTTGCTCTGAGTTTCAGTACCTGCCCTCCATCAAGGTCTGTGGAAGTAAGAAGGGGAGAAAAAGGGTGCTTAATACTTTTTTTCTAAAAACATTTTTCATGCCTCAGTGAAGATCAGTTCAAATGTGTAGCATATTATTAGTATATTTTTCCTAGTTATAAGCTCACCTCCTCTCTGTATCTTGGAAGGGTATCTAGAAGAGGGAAAAATGGTTACTAACTTATGTGAAATGTCTCCTCCTTCTCAGGATTTAAACCATATGAGAGCTCAGTTACTGGTACCTGGATCACACCTTGATTTGGGTCCTTGTGAATCTAAGATTCCCATACTGTTGGTGCAGCAGCCAGGGAAAATGGCTGGAGAAGATCGACCAGGATGGGGAAGTGGCTGGGATATCTATCTCCCAAAGGGCTGGGGCATGGCTTTCTGGATTCCTTTTGTAAGTGACTTTCATTGCAAATTGCAAGTAAATATGACAAATTACATAATTTGGTTCAAAATCATTAATTTTAGAGAGTATACTTCACATTGTTTAACCAATTCACAATTACAGGATCAAACTCCCACTTTGAAAGGGGGTGTATGAACTGGTTGATGACAGAGGCTTGGTCTTAAAATCTTAAAAATAAACAATAGCTTTCCCTATCTTCTGTTGGGTATAACTGTGCCCGTATGGCAGTCTGAGGCAGGAAATCAGAGTGAGAAGTAAGGAGAGAAAGCTGATGCTATAGCTCTTTGGTTTTGTGTTTCTAAACAAATCGTTTGGTGCCTGCTGCTGATCCATTTCCAGCTTGGCTTTCTCCACCACTCTGTCAACAAATTGGTTGCCTCTGATTTGGGAGAGAGCTTGAAACACAAAGTTTGAGTTAAGCTTGAATACTTCTCTGCTGCTGTTTGGAGCATCCTGCTTTGAATGTCTAGATGGCAGTTTTACTCTCCTTCTGCAGTTAAATTTATGCTTTTGGACGTGCAGGGGGATTAATTGCAGTGATACCTATTGTACAATTAAAATAAATTGGGCAGTGACTTTGTCAAAGTAATATGACATTCCTGGTAACGTACAAGATCAGAATCTGTGAAATTCAGTTTTGTTGATAGTTTTTCAGAATTAAATTTAAAGAGCATGACTAACATTTTTGTTGAAATGAGCATCTAGAACTCTGAAAACCGTACTTAAGTTTGGTTGTTTTTTTTTTGAAAGCTAAAGTGATAGGCTTTCCCTTTTCTAAGGCAGTAGCTTCTGGAGCATTAATGTTTTGGGTTTTTTTTTCAGTTAGGAACCTGGAATCAGTACAAACATTGCTTTTTTGGGTTTTGGTTTTTATAACAGATATATCGAGGTGTACGAGTTGGTGGCTTGCAAGAGGCTTTAAAGCATTCCGAATATCAAAGAACACCTCACGCTCCAAATGACTTCCCAGACTGCCAGGCGGGAATGCAATTTGCCAAAGAACTGGAAACCAGTCTTCTTGAAAAATTCAAACGGTAATATCAACTTCAAAATTGATTGCAAGAATGAAAAAAATGAATATTGCTTAAAATATCCCCTTAATTATCTGTTATGTTCATTTAGACTTGGACTTTATTAAGATCTTTCACTAGTGTTTTAAATCCTAATATTATTAAGAAGAAAAGAATTCTAGATGTATTTAACAGAAAAGCTCTGCTAAACAGTGCATATAAATTAACTAAAACCTTCTATTCCCAGTGATATGCTCAGTTATTAGGCTGTAACAAGGCTGCATAACAATAAAATGAACAAAGCTGTTTCAAGCTCCCTTAGCAGCAAATAAGGGAGGAGGTAGGAGAAGGCAAAGGCAGAATATCAAAGTGTGTACTAAGTGTTAAAGAATGAAGTGAATGAAGAGGTATATTTCAGTGTCCACTTTTGAAATACCAGGTATGCTGAAGTTTGCCTTCATTTTCATTAAAGTAAACACAGAACTCTTATTGAGTATGGGGTAGCTGGAAGTGTCCTCTGCACCAACTGGTGTTGGCTCCCCTTCCAGGTAGGAGGGGGAAGTAGGAGAACTTTAGAGGAAAAGGTGGTGGTGTCAGTCACAGTAGCTAGAAATATCCAGCGTGGCTGAAAGGATATGGTGGTCAGAAATACAGCAGTGTTGTCTAGAAGTAGAACTTTAAAATTCTTGCTCAATGAGATTACAAAGGGAATGCACAGTTAACTTTCTGTTCTAAATACTTGGTTTTGAAAACAGAAAACATTATTAGACCAGCAGGACAAAGTAGACAGTTAGCCTTTTGAAGTGCTACGGACTGAATAAGGGCCCAGGAAACAAATGTTCTTACCTACTTGATTTATCATTTAGACGTCCACCTGCAAAAAGGGCAAATTATGTCAAGCTGGGCACTCTGTCCCCTTTCATCTGTCCTTGGGGGCAGCTGACGAAGAACTGGGAAGGAAGAATGAAAGCTTCAGGAGAATTTGTACATCCTTCTTCCCCACACCCTGAGCTCTGCGCAACTGAAGGGCATAGCTTTTGTGACTCCAAAGCAGAAGTGGTCAAAGAAGCTTCCCCTGAGACTGGTGAGGTAGAGGAGACCATGGAAATAATAAGCTCTGAAGGTGTCCTAAAGACAGAGGATGTTATAGGCACCCAAGAGTTTGGTGAGAGAGATGAAACTACGACAACAAGTGACTTTATTGTTCTCAGGTATGTCAAAATGATACGTGCATGTGAGGTGTTATTTCTTTATTGGGAATTACTGAATTGGGGAAAGGAAGAGCTCAGCCTTGATTATTAAGATGAGAGAATTATTTGATCCAAATACAGTAAGGAGATTAAATAGTTTTGTCACAGATCAGAATTTGCTGTTGAGTGGAAGTCTTTCTCCTGCTTTTCCCCAGCAAACTTGGTGACTAGATGAAGTAAATTTCTTAAATTATCTTAAATTTAGCACTCTTGAGTTCAGTGTGTTCTTGGAGTTGGCATATTCTGTCTGCTTCCAGGTGGAGGAAGTTTTTAGAGGCTCATATTTGTGATTTTAAAACCGTTGCTGCATAAATCAGCTTGCATTCTTTTTTCTAATACATCATCACAGGTGGTTCTTGCACTACTTAGTAAGGTCTATAAAGAAAATAGGGAATCCCCTGCATTCCAATGCAACGCATGAGGGCAGCAACAGTGTTTGGAAAGTGCCTGAATGCAGGTCTTTCATTTTTGTGTAGTTACAGGGGGAAGAAAACATTGGCAGTTCTGGACTGCATTAATGTCACTGAAGGTTTTAGAGCATTTGTGATTTAACAAGTTTTGGGGGTTTTAACAAGTAATGTCTCCTTCTGAAGAACAGCCTCGCACATGAATTCCACTTACCCATGTTCTTTTTGTGCTCAGAGTGATACAACTACCAGCTTGGAAGGTTGCAGAAAGCCCCAGGGCTTTTTTTAACCACGGTCTTGCAAATATGTGGGGCGCTGGATTTCTGTTGTACTACTTGTTAATAACTGTCCTTGATGTTTATTTTTAAACATTTTAATAGGAGCGAGAAACTACTAATGCAGTTATCAGCCTGGTGCTATCCCACTGCTGGAAAAGATCGGCGACTCCGCCTTATTTCTCGACTGGGACAGAAGGAAATGACTGAAGATGTCTTTTTGCCAATTTTGATGAGCTATCCAAGGGCTCTTGTATGGGTCAACTTGTCTCTCTTGAGAAAGGGGAACCCTGAGTTACATGCCATGATTTGCATCCCAGCAGAAGATGACTTGCTGCATCTAAGCAAAGACAAACTCTTCTGTGGTCCTCAAGAACCCAAACATCGTGACATATTCAAGCCCAAGGTACAGAAACTAAAAGAGGAGAAGAAGAAGAAGAAGAAGAAGAAAAAGGATAACACAAAGGCTCTAGAAAGTGACCCCCCGAGCGTTCCAGATAAAGAAACAACTGAGGAGCATGAAGACCTCATTCTTGGTCTTTGGTCAGACGCTCTCCCGGATGTTACTTCCCACTGCTCCAGAACTCTCTTGGGATATGTCACTCGAGGGGATTTTTCATTGGCTGCAGGCTGTGGAGAAGCACTGGGTTTTGTTAGCTTAACAGGGTTACTTTATATGTTACACAACCAGCCAGCAGATAAAAAAGGGCTCGTTTTGTTAAGAACTCCAGCATCTTTACAGTACAGATTTGCAAGACTTAATATTGAGGTTTAAGTATCATTGCAATGCAGTAGAATGCCAAAAATACCAAAGAATGTCTTGTTTTGTCTTCTGTGGCCTTTCTGATGTGTCTCAAATTTGAGGTGATTCTGAGCCCCAACATCCTGAGGATTATGAAATAATTAAAAAGCTTTGTAGCATTATTCATGAAAATAGCTAATGCATAAACAGACCTAATACTACTTTTGATGTCTGCATTGCTAAGGATTTCTAACAGTAACGCATCCATTATCATGATCTTTATCTCTAAAGAAGCGTATTGTTCATTTTTCACCTCAGAGCAGTGGATGCTATCACAATACACAGAAAATGATTATTTTCCTTATAGAAATCTTTTGGTCAGATGGATTGTAACTTTCCAGTGCGTTGTTCACATGTAAGTGCATGCAGTCTGGACCAGTGTATATAGCAAGTGGCTTTTCCCGATTCTTCATGTCTGAATGCATGTGGCTGCAGTGGAACAGAGCTAAGTAGACAAATCTATTAAGAAAGCAGAAGGGTACTTACTTTGGTGGAAAAGCTCTGTGCTTGAATGAAATGCAAATAAAATATAGCCCAGCTATATAATCTTGAATTATAACAACTGGAGCTCTTAAATTGGAAAGCATGTCAGTCTCTCTCTCTAGTCTGAGAGAGAAAACTCTGGTTTTGAAAGGTAGTAAGCCTTTCAGATGCAAATTGCTGTTGGTGGGTCAGCATACATTTTCTGTAATAATAGGGGATATTTTAGTTCCTTAAAACACGAGGTTATTTTTGTATGGAATGTGCTAGGATTGAAGGTTTCTTCATTTTACTGTACGTTTTATGAATGTCGTTCAAATTCATAAAACTTGTGAAGTATGCTGGAGGGGTGAGAGGAGAAGGGTGTTTGATTTGACTGCGGTGGTGTGGGTTGGTTGATTGGTTTTGGTGTTTTGTTGGGATTTTTTTAATGATAGCCTTAAGCTTCTAGCCATTCTTGAGTTAAGCAGCTTGAAAATGAGTTCACAATAATACACTGTAGTTTAGTAGCAGCATGATACAAATATATACCAGTTGGCAAAACTACCCTGAAACGATCATGTACAAATAAAAACCTAATCTATTCTTGATTCAGGAGTCTACTGACTAAGCTTGATTCTTTAAGAAATTAAATATGGATCAGTTAATGACTTAGTCTTTAATGCAAATTAATTCCCTCATTCACAGTTTTGTCTGAAAAAGTCTTAGGTGAATAGATTAATGTTGTTTGGAGTTGTTTGTTGGAGGAAGAATTTAGAGTACCTTACCTTCACAATTATTAAAATCTAGTGCCACTGTTGGATTAAACATGGCACACGCATGGGGAAGGGGGGAGAACATCTCTGATCGCAAGGGAAGTATGGGAAGTGGAGCTGGATTTTTTTTTTTTTTTAGTCTTTAGCAGACCGATTTAAGAATCATGCGCTAGTTGGAGTTACGGCGGCATGTGGGACGGGAGACACAGCCTCCAGCACAGCTTGGACCACAGCTCCGTGAGAAATCATGCCTAATGTCTCCAGCATCGCTCACCTTCGATGCACCTGATAAAGCAATCGTTGTCCCAGAAAGGTCCCGAGAAGCATCTGCGTGAAAGCCAGCAGATGGCCCCAGAGGAAAAAGCTTGGTGCTGCACAGGGCTGGCATTCACACGCTCCTCGCTGTGTGACTGTGAGCGCTGCAGGCTGTAGGTATGTGTGAATAAGGAGCCCCTTAAACTTTACAGCCTGGCTGCTCTGATCAAGTTCTCTCATGGTAATAATCCTGGATTTAATGAACCTTTTGAATTGTGAGCCCGATTGAAATATTTCTAGGATCAGAGTTTCCAGACCTGTGCTTCATGGGAAGAAAGGAGGGGAGGTGATGTTTATATGGCTTTTCCCCCCTTCACCTCCCTCATCTTAGTAGATAGATATTTTCTTGCCTCACTAGATCTGGCTTGTATGTGAGAAAGAAAGAGAAGAAGCCCCCCACCCAAGCTGTCATTTTTTCTTTTCTGCTTGTAGATCTTTTGTTCTTTCCCAGGTTTTTATTCTTTTTAAAAACATCTGGAGTCTTTTTTCTTTTCCTCCTATTGGTAATTTCTGCCAGGTTTTCATTTTGACACTTCCTGTTACTTTTCTTTGATTTCCATTCTCTATTTCTGATTTATGATCCTTCTCTCTGGTGAGCCAATGAACAGAAACTGGAATCCAAGTGCATCCTGTTCTGTGTATCTTGTAATATTGTTACACAGTTGTTTTCCTTTAAGTCAATGATTTATGCCTTAAGACTTCACTCTCCTTGTAAAATGCACTGCATGCCCGATAAGTTAAAAATGCTCAAAACTCTCAGCCAAAGTTTGTCAGAAAAATACTGTGACTTTATGTGGCTGCAAGGAAATTTTTATCTGTGGTTGGGATTTCCAGATTCTGAGCATCTCAAGGGTGACTTAGTCATAAAAGCCATGTCAACACTGGATAATCAAACTGTGGCTAATTAAACCTGTGTTATCTGTGCATCAGCTGGACAGTATGTCTGTGTTCATCATGTTGAATCAGGTGTAGTTTGCAGCACACATCTGTTAGACTCATAGAATCGTTTAGGTTGGAAAAGACCTTTAAGATCATCGAGTCCAACCGTTAACCTAGCACTGCCAAGTCCACCACTAAACCATGTCCCTAAGCACCTCATCTACACGTCTTTTAAATACCTCCAGGGATGGTGACTCAACCACTTCCCTGGGCAGCCTGTTCCAATGCTTGACAACCCTTTTGGTGAAGAAATTTTTCCTAATATCCAATCTAAACCTCCCCTGTTCTTGGGCTGTATCTTACTGCAGTTACTACCAGTTGGTTAACTACCCCAGAGCATCTGGATCAGCTCCCGTGGGCTCCGATACATGAGCATTTTTGGGAACCCAGGAAGCTCTCGCTCAATGAAAGAAGCTCTTACAAGCTCTCCGGCTCCCATGCTGTTCTCCAGATAACTTTCTCAAAATGGATGCCAGCACAAACCCTTAGCTTTCATTCCTTGCTTGGCAAGAGCTTTTGGAAGCTGATGTGAAGCACAGAAGGCAATTCTGGCATTATCTGTAGCACTGTGAAGAGCTTGAATGCTACTGCGCTGCTCTTGTAGCTCTTCCCACAGCTCCCTCAGCAGCTGAAAAAATGCTGTACTTTAGACCCACCTGGTGAAGGGTCTTTTCCCAGCCTGAACCATGACTTACATGGTAGTTGCCTGCTATGTTAAGACAGGCGCAGTGACCAATAGACCCTACCAAGCTGAGGGTCTCGTGGCTCTGAGATGCGCAGTCTACCATTGCAGATCCAGAAAACGAGGTTGCAGAAGAGGTGATTACTCTGTGGAATGAGGTGGGACCCTGGCCAGATTCTTGTGTGTTTGTTACACGTGTTCAGGGCAATCGGTTTGTTTAGCAGTGCGTAAGTAATGGAAGAAGTTACTTGGCAGAAAGGCAGCTGGGGTTGTTGAAACAAATCTGGGAAAATAATTGGCAGGGTGACAGACCTCTTGATGGAGGTGGAAGCCTTGGGGGATCATGGCACATGCAGACAGAGGGTAGTCAAATGCAGCATGACAGTTTTCTTTCAGTGCTCTAAATCTGGAAGAGCCCGATATGTCAAACCTGATCCATTCGCATGTCCATGTGAGGTAGGTAGTAGGAACAGAGCTCGGGGGAGTAAACTACCAAAGGCAGGTTTCTGAAGCGCTAAGACTGAGAAAAGCAGAAAAGCAACAGCGTTTTATTTTCCAAAAATACAACATGCAAAAAAACCTAGCCCCAAAGTCCCATGCTTCTAAATGCTCGTCCCAGAAGTCAACAATCTAAATAGCACCCATAGTTTACCTCTTGCAAGTTCAACTCAGCTGCACTAAAATTATTCTTTGTGAACACTGGTCCCATCAAATCCCTGAAAGAGCAAGTAAACTTGTACTGAATGATGAGAGCTCTGGGAAAGGACAGAGGAGATGAGCTGAAACCATTTTGTGGCAGCTTTGAAAGTCAGAGTCTGCTTGACCCTGGACAAAATAAAAATGAGTTCAAGGTAGTTTGCAAAGTAGGTGGGGTGACAAAACAACAAAAGAATAGACAAAACACAGCTTTCATTTATTGCATTGGGTCTCTTCTTCCAGAAATAGTTTCTTCTATAGTAGGAAAAATGCCTACACAGAATGAATTTTTTTCAATTTTTTTAGACACTCCAAGATGTGCATAACATGTACCAGCACCAGCTTGCTTGACACATTTTAGCTGTCTTTTCGTCATGGGCTTACAGCAGTACTGCTAATCTGACAGCCTTGCACAGCTAAACCTGATTCTTAAGAAATAGAAATCAAGAAGGCACCCAGGACACAGCAAGAGTAAAGCAGAGAATGAAAAAGCAGTCTGAAGGAAGAGAGCGGCTCAAATTTCATGATCCAAATATGTGAGGATTTGCTGTAATTTCTAGAAAGGATGGTGCAATTCAATATTTCATTTTATCTCAAGAAGATCAAATAAATAGCCAGGATGAGAAAGGTTGTTTGTTTCAGCTCAGTCCTTCTCTCAGCACCCCGTTTCTTAGCCCAGAAAATGTTTTCTTTTAAAAAGAATACGATGGTTGTGACGGATGGGAGAGCTCATGCATCTATTAAACCCGTGTGCCCGTCAGGGCTCACTCTCACACATTGCTTCTCTTAATTTCTGGTTTTGTTCTTTTTTTCACATTGGGTAATATCAAAAAGGCTCTTTTCTTCTTTTTTTTTTTTTTTGGTTTTTTAGCAAAAGGATGAAGTGAAAGCAAACTTTGACAGGCAAAACCTGAGTTATTTAGAGCTTTATCACTCAAAAATGAGTTTAAATGTCACCTCAGAATTAAGCCACCTCCTCCTCCCCACTTGAGACATCCCAGTTGCTTTAACTGTGGCTCTAGTGATGAATCCTAAGTCTCTAAAGTTGTAATTAATTAAAAACCACACATGTACTCCTGAAAAATCTTACCCGGTTGGTACCAGGTGTCACCCAAGGCAGCTTCACCCACGGGCGAAGCCAGTTGCTCAGAATGGGTTGGACTAGGTGAGAAAGAGGGACCATGCGCATCAGAGTCTGTTACTTTTCCTTAGCCCTCCAAAAAATCCAGGGTATGTGCACAGAAGAACAAATTGTAAATCTGTAATTAAAAATACACTTTTCAGATTGGCAGTTGCTTAACGCAGTGATTTTAATTTTTTTTTTTTTAAGATGCATGTGGAAGTGGTTTTGATACAGGCCGGCAGGGATTAAAGGGTTAACGATAGATGATTTATTTTCCCCTAAGACAAAATGTCTTACAGGAATCAATTGCATCCAGGTTTTCTGAATATTTTTACAATGCAATAATTCTTGTAAATTAGTTGGCAAATATATCAAGGGGGTTCCAAATGAAATCAAAAAACCATATGAAATTGGCTAAGAACTCTAACCAGATTTTTTTTTTCAAAGAGACGCAGATGAAAATAGACATTAGTGCATCAATAAAATAGTAGTCCGGGGAAAGTCTTAAAAGGGAATTAATTGTAGTTTCCATTATTCTTTTTAAGACTTTCACTGAGCTACTATATTTTGAGGCGTTAATGATTTGTAAGCATTAACGTACTCCCAGTAAGAGTAAATTCTTTTTTTAAAAAAAATTAACTGTAGTTTCTATTAGTGTCTTTAAGAACTTACTTTTATGCCTATAGGTAGCACACAGTGGCACAACTTCTAAAATGGCAACCCCAAAACTACAGATTTCTGTAGCCCCTAAAGTGTCCCCAAACCTGATGCTGGGACCGAGGGGGTTTCCAGGGCAGTGCCCAACCTGGGCGCGCACGGCCAGCGGCCGCCAGCCGAGACAGGCGCTGGAGTGTGAGAAAGCAACCTCTGTAGAAATTGCTGCTGGAACAATGTGACAGCACCCTTCGTCACAAGCTGTGGAAGCCCATCCTTCCCGTGCTGTTGGCAAAGCTCTGGAGTCCTCTGATGTTGGAGAAGGAAGGGCGAGTCTGACAAATAGCTCAGAGATCCCAATCCTGGCATTCTGGGTTCATTTGCCAAAAAAAAAAAAAGAGCGAAAAAAAGAAAGAAAACTCTCCTCTTTTAAGTTCGTAGACATGCAGAAGGCTAGTTTTACTCCTTTTTAAATTGTCCAACAAAACCAGAAATATCCAGAAAAAAGCAATTCTCTGCCTGAAGGCTTGTTTCTCACATCATATGCAATCAACCCCTTTTTGTTGTAAAACACGCTGGTGTAAAGCTAGAGCTCACCAGCGTTACAAGATGTTCCTGTGCAAGTACTTGCACGTGGGCAAACACACATCACACACGTGGTAAGAGGCTTCCTAATGAATGTACATTTAAATCACTTCTTTCCTTGGACCAAATAATTTTCTTTGATTGCCTGAGGAACAGAAGAGGCTTGACAGAGCTTTAAAATCAAAGCCTCCAAAGCCGGAGGTCATCTTAAACTCTCCTGGTAAAAGGACTATGGTTTGAACCTTGAGTTTTCCCTTTATTTAGAAAGGTAATTTGAATGTTATTCTATATTTTAACTTGTAAAAATGCCTCAAGTTCAGTTCCTTTTTCTTAGTGGAAGGTGTCCTTGCAGCCTGTCGAAATTACGTTGCAGATGCAGTAAAATAGATCACATCAGAAAAATGGAAGTCCTAGGAAAGGCCTCCCTGTAACATAGAGCATAAAAGCATATCGCAGCGAGATAATGTTTGGGGAAGATGTTCTGTCGTTCACATTTTTAAACAAGGCAGAAAGGTGCACCAAGTACTGTCTCCTGGCCTGCCTGTAGTGCCTCGGGCATCCATCCCTTCCAGGGCTAGAAAGATGGATTCAGTTCCCCCCTGGAGTTTTTTCCAAGACCTGTACTCGTACAGGACAGCGAGGAAACGGGTGCATGTGCCACCAGCGACACAAACTTTTGGCTGTTTCTCTGGGTGGGCACTAAGCCTGATTCGTGGAGCCTCCTGTGTGAAGAGTAGCAGTCATCCATTTGCTGTTTTGATTTTTTCCTATTTAATTTCTTATGATTTTACAGCACTTCAGTTTTTTAATTGTAATGCTGTAGCCTTAGGATTATTTTCTATGGCATCCACACTACAGCATATACACTTTAATGTGTACGTTGAAACACGTCAAATGAAGAGTTAGATATAAGTCCACAGCATTAGTATGTGTCTCAAGTAATAGATCTCCTTCAGTAGTTAAAATGCTTGTTTTTTAAGAGCTAAGTATTTCAAACCAGCAACGTGAGGCTGGCAGCACCCCAAAGGGGACTTCAGCCCATGGGGGGGGTTGGGTCAGGCCCCCACTCTGGTTCTCATCAAATCCTTCCGCGAGGTCCTCTGCTGAGTTCCCCCCATGAGTTCGTACTCAGTGCCCTTGCCATTTGGTGTGGATCGGTTTATTTCTTGACAACGTTCCTGTTGGAGTGTAGGAGAGACCACAGAAGAGGGAAAGGCCACGTTTATGCTGTATCTGTGTTTTAAATTCCACTTTGGTCCTACTCTGAGTAAATCTTGGCCTTTATTTTGAAATCCTGTGTATTTTTTATTCAGATTTCCTTCTGTAAAAGGCCGTCAAAAGCTGAAAGATTATTGTCCCGCAGTACAAGGAGGTATGCTGTTAGTCTGGCCAAGCAGCTATCAAACACATGCAGGAAATACAACATAAATTCATTTTTCTCCAAATCTTTTCTACAGACAAGATCCCAGGCTATTAGGTTAACTCCAGGGACTATAAAGACAATAACTTGAACTAGAAGTCCCAGGACAGTAGCCAGGTTTCATGTGGTCTTCAGGGATGGGAACAAAAAACCCTACCAAAACTAATAACTTCCCTTTCACCATTGAAAAAAGTGAACTTCACATGTCAGCTATATTTCAGAGTTTATTAAGAAGCAAGACAGGTGACCTTTTCTCTCTGCAAGGTCATTAAATTGATGACCATTAAAAATTGATTCTCATCCAGATCCGTTTGTAATATTAATTTGCATATTTTAAAGAATATAAATTAGTCTATGGGGACCTAGACTTGGATAAAAACATACAAGTTGCAGTATCTGTTTCCTCCTTTTCAGTCCTCAAAATGTTAAGACCACTGAGTATTGAAAATTATGAAAAGCTTCAGCCAACCTCCTGACTGAAGTTTGAATCTCCTTCTCAAACAGGAGCTAAACAGGGTTTCTGACCTCGCAGACAGGATATACTTTTATCCCATAACATAAAATTATAGAAAACCCTTAAAAGATTCCTCTTTGAACTTTGATTGCCATCATTAACATTTCTTTCCTTTAGAATATCACCTATCTTCTTTCATAGACTGCAGTAGGCACCCTTCAATTAACTGGACGTTTTTCTGTATGTACCTTCAGGTTTTGTCATGGTAAAGTTTTTTCAAGTGGAAAATACAAGGGGGGAAGAATGAAAAGAAGATATTTTCTCTGAGCCTTTAGACATCCAGGTATTTTTTTCCCAAATATAAAGCAATGTATCTTACAGAAAACTCTACAGGAGTATGGTTTTCCAATAAAATAAAATATTACTTTAAATAAACAAATATTTTTAATGAGTTTTCTGTTTCCACTTTCAAGCCCTGAAATAGCCTTGGATAAACTTGCAAGGCACTTCTCTTCCCTAAGTCTCTTTTGGGCACCAGCATGCACTCTGAATTGATTCCTTCCCTCTAAAGAATAAAATCATCAATCTCTATTTCCTGCCACTTCAAGCCGGATGCTGAAGGAAGAAAAATAGTGATTGGCAGAGCTTGGAGAGGGACCCAGGAGGAGCGAGGAGTGCCAGCTCATCCAGCAGAAAAACTCATGCGAAACAATTCCTGGTCCAAGGAAACTGGACCAAAACTTTCACTACAACATCCATCATTGTTAGAAACAAAAGCTGTCGTGCTTCTGAGTGTGTTCCAACTTAATGAAGGGACAAGCAACCAAAAGGAAAAAAAAAGAGGAACCCCCAACTGTGACAGCACATATGAACAACATCTCTTCGCGAGGGAAATAAAGCCCTGAATTAAAATTTATGGCTTCCCAGTAGCATTACATACCCTGGGAACAGTGAATGTTTTGTTCTTTCCCAAAATGACAAGTGTTAAGATCATAAAATCAAAGTCAACTGGAGTAGCAAACTGATTCTAGACTATCTAGTTCTTCCAGGCTGTGTCATGCCGAGCGGAGTCAGTGGTTGGTTGCCTAGGGTAGCAAAATATTAGGAATAACACAGTATTTAGTGACTGTTCCTTACGAGCGTGCCTCCGAGAGGGGAGGTGTGTTCATGTGTTACTGTGCTTAGCGCAGCAGAAACCCTAGAACTGAGTCAGTCCTGAGTGTTGCCTTTCTAGCCAACTTTCCAACGGCAATGAACTAATAGCATTTCCAAAGGTTAACATTTCTGTAACTTTGCCAAATGGTAGGGTCATGCCCTGTTTTTCTGCTAATACAATTTACTTCCCTCTTTTTTTTTCTCATGACCTTTTCCCCACTATTTGCCACCATCCATTTTGGCCCTTTCCCGTATTGCTACAGACCTCTAACATAATGCTGAAATTATCAGCTTCATATTTGTGTTTTGTTCTGTCTGTGCAAGTAAGTGCTGCAGAACTGCTGTAGCTGTGACAAATCTGCCTAAGCCTTAGCTGCTAATCATGCAACAAACAAGGTAGCCTTTTAACTTCAGATGTGTGCAAGGTTACTCATGTGTCCAATGTGTTCAGCACTTAAATCTGGCTTTAATGGAATATTAACTTGTCAGCAGTAAGCACATGAGCACGTGGAGACATTGCCCTGGTGTTTACCCTTACAATCTGGTGGCACATCCTGCCCCCTTTCTTTTGTTTCAGTGAGGCAACGCTGTGTTCATCCTAGAAGAATGTCTTCCTAGAAGCCTTGACTCTTGATAAGGAGACCATCAACACTTTCACTCGACGTGCAATTACTGGATACAGGTGTTCCTGCCCTTTGCTCTGGCACCAGCTGGTTGTGGCTGGAGACGGGATAACGATCTGGATGCATTGCTGGTGTTATCTGATGTTGCATGACTTTTATAAGTTTAGTAGTCCTTCAGTGATGGAGGATATCCAATATGTGGTTTTCAGCCTCAGAAACTCTTCCTGCTGGGTCTGAAACATTTTCTTAACAATTTTTTTCACGAGTATGGTGTTTTAATCTTTTCTCCTTGGATGCTACGTGCTCTTCCTGATGCAGCTGATGTGATGTCTGAGGCCCTGCAAAAGATCAGGGCTTCTGTGCCTCTGTGCCATCTCCTGGCTCAACAAAGCCATTTAGTAGCACGAAATGCAGTGAGGATAGATCAGGTATTTACTAAAAAGAGATGTCAATCTTAGCCAAAAGAAAGTAGGAGACACAAATAAGAGATGATCCCTGTCCAAAGATGTCACTCTTCTGTGTAGGTTTCTCTGAAGAGATGGCCAGCATTTACTGTATCCTTGTGTTGTTTATTGGGCTCTGTTATTGCCTAGTTCTCAGAGAAATGGGTCTTCAAAACTATAATTCCACTGTGACCATATTCTCTGCATTTATTTGTAGCCCAACAGCACCTGCAGGCAGCACTAGCAGAAGAACTTAAACGGTGAGCAGGAGCTGGCCCACAAGCTTCAGCAAAGCTCCCAACCGCAGCCAACAGAGGGCCAAACATGCCAGGCTGAGGCTTATAGGCAAGAGCACTGCTGCACAATTTTGTGGTCTGCAAGAGCTCACCTCGGGCGTGGGATTTGTCCTTCTCTCCGGACCCTTAGCTTCTTCAGGCCCTTTATTTCTGGAGACAGCAGACCTGCACGTGGCTGTTTGCGGCACAGAAATGCACCAGGTGCAGGTTTAATGAGTGAGCGAAACAGTAACACCCTACCCCCCATGCTCGTTAGGTGACTTCCAAATCCTTGTAACTATCCAGTCAACAACAAAAATTTCCTCGGGGACCCGGCCCTGTGCTGCACTCCACGAATGTACTTCCATAACAAATGTCACTGCCTGAGACTGCCTTTTGCTTTGAAGTCTTGCTTGGGGGGGGGTGAAGGCAGGGAAAAGGTCTGAGTATATTTTTGTAATGAGGAGAGGGTTTTTTTCTTCACTTCCTGCTCGTGTGGTAATAGCTGAACTTTGCTTCCTTTCTTCTGGTGAAGGAAATGTTCCAAAAGAAACAAAACCACCGAGTTGCAAGCAGCTGCGACGCCGGGAAACCCGGAGCCTGGAGGTGGCAGTTTCCTAAAGTTAGGGACTGAAAGTAAGGTTACAACCAAAGCCTTTTTACTGTGTCGACCTCTGTTCTCGCCATAGGTTTTCATATAAACCATTGCCTAAATAATTTAAATGAAACTGACATGAAGAGAAGCAACTGGAGAAGGACATGTTGGCAAAAAAGGGGTATTTCGGATATCCCAACAGTGGGTTGGTCCACAGAAGATGCAGGAGAGGCAGAGGAGCTGTGCGGTGGTGCCACATGGTCACCCACAGGTGCCAAAGGATGGAGGGACCGAAAGGGAGAAACAAACTGAGAGGCTAACGATGCTGGGGCGGGTTAATGGGAAGCCTCATGTGAGGAGGGACTGTGAGATAACTGGCGGAGGATGCGCCTCTGAGACCAGGGGAACGTGCCTCTCCGAGATGTGAAGCTGAACAGAAATGAGAGGAAGGAGGTCCCTGCCCACCTCCTCCCGGGACCGTCCCGGCTGACCCGCTGGCCCCGGCCCCACCTGCGTGGTGCTCACAGCCTGGCCCACCTACCCCCGGCTGCACATCAGCTCCTTAACTGGGGCCAAATATTTTTCAGCTGCTTTTCAAACTCAGGCTTGGGACCTGTATTTTAGCTCGAAGATAAACATTTTGAAAGCTGTCTTCTTTCTCACAGTGCAGGCACAAGGTGTTTTTAATTATCTTAGGAAAGCTTTCCTTGGCCAGGCCAATTTGTTCACTCTTTCTGTTGTGTAGTTGGTCTGTTTGTCTTGTGGAGCTGGCCTGTAAACCAGCTATTAGGGGTTTATTGTATAACGTTATCAAGAAAACAATCTTTGAAAAAAAATTAAATCCCTTATAAAACCCCTTTTTTTTCTTTGCAAATAACTTCATAGAAGCCAAATGATCTCCACAGCTGACCACCCAAACCTGCTGGAAAATGCTTGCTCCAAATGAAAATGTTTAGGCTTAGTCATGTTTTAGTCCTAAAACGTTTTAAGTGATGATTTGGGCAGGAAAAAGAAAGTTCTTCCTGTAGGGGGGTGATATGGGAGAAGGAAGACTTCTTTATTTTTCAGAATGATATATTTTTGAGTCATCAATGCATGATAAGTGCAGAGGCAAGCAAGTCCTGCTCTTTGCTAGATTTATGTCCGTTTTACACAACACAGACACATACACATACACATGCATGTACTCTATATGGAAAGAAAGCAAGCGATAGGGAGAGAGAACAGCAGCGATTATTACACCTACTGGTTTTATTATTGGTTTTGCTGCGCAAACTCTGAACCACGTGGGTGTTGATGGTTGACTTTTTAAGAGGCTTAATGAAGGTTACCTTTGGAAATTTTGACATTCATGATGATAAATGTGCTACTCAGAGGAATTTAGTTATCTTAAACAGACTATAACAAAAATTTAATTTTCCTTTTTTTCTTTGACATACTTCTGCATTATCCCTTTTCAGAGCTAATGCCAGTATTTTTCAGATGACTGTAATTTTATTGCTTTCCTACTGACAAAGGGAAAAGAGGTATCTTTCTTAAGTGCTCCTCAAAAGGAACAGAAAAAGCAAGACCATTGTAAGTACCGAAAGGAGACTCCTCAATATTTACATTTCATTACTATTCAAAAGGAAATTTGACGGGGGGGGAGTGCTGATTCTAGTCAGACCATCCTTTTATGTCTCATTTCTGAGGCACCTCTCATTCACCGAGAAAATGTTTCCAGACTCTTAAAAGGCTACTCCTCAACCCAGAAAATGAAAGAAACCCATTAGGAAACCTGGCTCTTTTCAGGGGTCCATACATTTACTGTCCATATCTTCTAGAGCCCACCCACCTTTCTTCCTTGGGATGCTCTTACACTGGTGACTGCTGATGCAACCTTCCTTAAAATCAATACTTCCTCTCAGTTCTTGCATGATGATATAATGATGATCTTTGATGATCGAAAGATCACCGCTGACATCAGTTAGAGTGTACGAGGCGTTGAATGTATCAGCTCTGATTTTACACTCTAGTTCATGGGAATACCCAGGAGATCTTACATCTCAGGCTTTCCACACACGCTTGGGAAGAACAGCATGAGTTACATTTGCATTGGGGTTTAGCCATTTCCTTCGCTATGACAATTAGAGCACTATTTTCTGTTTGTTGTAAGTTAGAGCTGTGAATAACAATGGAGAGGTCTAACCACCCACTGCTCTCCGAGCAATCCCTCATGAATTCGGCAGCTTTGGGGAACAATGCAGTTCTGCTCTCAGATGTTATTGTGTCCGTGGGAGAATATTTCTCAACCTGTGCTCTGGGGACCACTCGTGGTCTGAAAGACTTCAGAGAATGGTTTGTGAGATCACTCTAAAACAAAGCAACTCTCCCCACTATCTCCCCCATCCTAGAACTGCCCAAACCCACACACACATCTTGTCACACAACTTTCAAAGGGCGGCCTAATTTTTAGTTGATTATTCATGAAGACCACTGCATTAAGACTGCTCAAGCAGCCTGCTGTTTAGTTCTCCAAAAAGTTCGGGGATCTTTGGATTAAAAAGCATGGCGAAACACTGCTTTGGAGAAGTGTGTCCACTATTTTGTTTATTTGGGAAGGCACAAAGTATCTGCCTCATGCATTGTCTGTACTCTTTAGAGTCAATGATGGATTCCTGCATCAGGCTTCCATCTTCCACCGGGTGCTTAATGCTCACGAATGAAGCATACTAGATGCAACAGTGCTGGTAATAAAAACTGGCAGGTTTATATTATTTTACTCCACTCCTTTTGTCTCCTGGACACCACCTCAGATGCTGCTGAAGCCCTTACTACCACTGTTGCAGTAGGCTGGGTTGGCTTTTCCAGTATAAATATTGCTCCTGGAATATCTCAGCTGCTGCATAGCCTCAGCTCAAATGCAAGTCTTTTCCCTTCCTCACAGCTCTGCTATACAGAAAGGAGGTGCTTTCTGCTATGCACAGAAGTTCACATTGCAGCTTTACAGCTGCAGGAAGCCAAGACTGAATGTAACAGCTACATCAGATTGTGGAGCATAAGATGGGGAGAGACCTCCACATCAGAGGCTCCTGTGCTATTGCAGGCAAACAGATCATATGTTTTGCAGGCTCCATCTTAAGACTAGTTAGGTTTCTTGCTCTCGCTGTTTCTACTGTAAAGCCTGTTGGAGCCTTGTTCCAGAGCTTGCTTCTACCAGAGCTTGCTGGAAACCTTGTCATTCCAGACATATTTTTATGGTACACATAAGCCTATTTATTCTTGTGTTCATGCTGCCTTTTATCTTAGTGAATTATTTGTACTGCAGTCACACCCACGGGCCCAACCCAGACGCCGCTGAGCACCCAACAAACTCTGCACATGGAGCTGACCCACAAGGATTCAGGACGAGACTTTAAGCAGAAGATGCCAAACACAAATGTGTGCAGAGGAGTCAAACTGGTGTCCTGACTGCTGACAGCGCTGATGCCTCTTCCACCACAGAGAACATCGAAATACCCCAAAGTCCTGCTGTGAAAGGCAATTGGAGCGAATGGGGAAGAGTCAACAGGAGTGGTTGCTCCAGAGAGGAGGAGGCCAGGTTTTATGGCTATACCTACTTCACCTGAATTCGATTCTTTGAAAAAAGGAACCAAAACATTGTTGTACCCACGAGCACACAGGAATTCCGGATTGTCTCTTACCTATGCTGGGGCATGGTCTGTTGTAAGCACAGTCTCAAAGCAAAGGTCTGAATGTCTCCCAGTAACCCCCCAGCTCACCCCAGCAGTTTGGTAGTTAGTTATAAAGCAGCTGAAGGAAAGCACAGGGACTCTGGTGTCCGCTGTGGCTTCTGCAATCTATGAGCACCAGCATTTGCTGAAATAGAGCTAGGACCGTTCCTATCATTTTTTAGCACAACTGTATTCTTGTAGGTTGATGTTGAGATCATCTTAACCAATGCTTTACTGCAGTGTGTGTTGCACATTTTAGTCTGTTTCATACAGCCCCGACTGCAGCCTAGGTCTGCCCGTGGCTTGGTGTGTTTAAAGCCACCATTTAGCATAACAAAACAAATTAACGTAGGCTTAAGTTTTGGCCAGCCAGCCGTGATACATTTTTAAGCTGTGATTTTCTTTTGGCCAACAGTTAATGATGACACATTTAAAGCTGTGATTTTATTTTGCATTAGAAGACTTATTTATGCATAGTAAATAAGTATTTTTTCCAGTTCTAATGATATTTACTGCATGTTGCACAACTTCAGTCTCTAAGAAAGAAATAAAAAAAGGTGCACTCTGAGCACTGAGTGGCACAGCACATTGCATGCTAACGAACACATGATAGGCCTGGTACCAGTGAGATATTAATCTATGCCACACAAGTACCCAGTTAACCAGACATATCCACAAACACATTTTCCTCCAGATAACACTATTTCAAGAAGGCAAATGTCCCAGTCTCAGGCACAGCTGGCAGCACTGCTTCGTTCTCTGCTGTAAGATCCCACTTTGAGCTGATCATAAAACTCTGCCAAATTTCTACCATCTGAGCTGAAATTTTTCATATGACGTGTTTACCTCAGAATGTTGCTGATGGTTATTTATAATCAGTCAATTTAACAATATGGCTTAACTTCTTCAGAGGAAAAGGTAGTGAAAACTGTTTATTTCTTAGGAAAATAACAGCACTGAATTTCTTTTCTTTTTAAAGTAGGAGGAAAGAAGCATCGTGTCCTGATGGTCATATGAAGTACCACCACAGCACCCTCTGGACTGCAGCAGCAGAGTCATGGCCGAGCAGAAGTCCTCATCCCCCAATAGCCCAGTTCTTCCAGTTCCTGAAGACGTAGTTAGTGGTGTCCAGTTCAGACTGGGAAAGGATTTAAATTCTGACTTTTAAACTTCACATTAATGTTTTGACCACTAAGAGGTACCCTGGAGCAGTGCGTACCCTGAACTCACTTAGGCCATGGAAAGCTGTTTGTTTTGTAAAGCACTGTGTCCTTTGAAGCCATGCCCACTTCCTCAGCCCAAGGCTGCAGTGCACCCTCCCAGTGTAGCTGGAGGATGGGGTTATGCGCATGGTCCCTGTGGTGGGTTGACCCTGGCTGGATGCCAGGTGCCCACCAAAGCCGCTCTATCACTCCCCTCCTCAGCTGGACAGGGGAGAGAAAATATAATGAAAGGCTTGTGGGTCGAGATAAGGACAGGGAGAGATCACTCACCAATTACTGCCATGAGCAAAACAGACTCGACCTGGGGATAATTAATTTAATTTATTACCAATCAAATCAGAGTAGGGTAATGAGAAATAAAAAACTAAATCTTAAAACACCTTTCCCCCACCCCTCCCTTCTTCCCGGGCTCAACTTTGCTCCCCATTTTCTCTACCTCCTCCCCCCTCAGCAGCACAGGGGGACGGGGAATGGGGATTGCCGTCAGTTCATCACACATCGTTTCTGCTGCTCCTTCCTCCTAAAGGGGAGGACTCCTCATACTCTTCCCCTGCTCCAGCGTGGGTCCTTTCCACAGGGTGCAGTCCTTCAGGAACAGACTGCTGCAGCATGGGTCCCCCACAACGTCACAAGTCCTGCCAGAAAACCTGCTCCAGCATGGGCTCCTCTCTCCACGGGTCCACAGGTCCTGCCGGGAGCCTGCTCCAGCACGGGCTCTCCACAGGGTCACAGCCTCCTTCAGGCATCCACCTGCTCCAGCGTGGGGTCCTCCACAGGCTGCAGGTGGATATCTGCTCCACCGTTCACCTCCATGGGCTGCAAGGGGACAGCCTGCCTCACCATGGTCTTCACCACGGGCTGCAAGGGAATCTCTGCTCCGGTGCCTGGAGCACCTCCTCCTCCTCCTTCTTCTTCACTGACCTTGGTGTCTGCAGAGTTGTTTCTCTCACATATTCTCACTCCTCTCTCCTGCTGCAGTTGCTGCTGTGCAGCAACTTTTTCCCCTTCTTAAATATGTTATCCCAGAGGTGCTACCACCATCGCTGATGGGCTCAGCCTTGGCCAGCAGCGGGTCCATCTTGGAGCCGGCTGGCATTGGCTCTATTGGACATAGAGGAAGCTTCTAGCAGCTTCTCACAGAAGCCACCCCTGTAGCCCCCCTGCTACCAAAACCTTGTCATGCAAACCCAATACAGTCCCTAATCTGCTTCAAGCAGTGACGGTGAGATTGGTGGAGGTGTCCCTTCATCAACAGTGAAGGCAACGCGAGGATGCTCAGCGTGCGCTGTGTAATGGTGTTGGCTTCAGTCCGTTCAGCTGGCAGAGCTGTGGAGCGTGATGGCAAGTAGCTGGGGGAAATGCCATTTTTTACTCAGCACAGCCTTTCAAAATTACGGTTCGTCTGCGCTATAAGTGTCTAGGTAAAGTGTCTGGGAAGTACACATCCAGGATACTTCTGGAATTCATGTGAGTACTTGTTTGACATCAGTGGGATTCATGAAAGGCTCAGCTCAGTTAAGCACCTGCAGCATCAGACCCTGAATCAGGGAGGAGGGGGCTGACGTTCAGATCACTCCTTGGCAAAATTGCCCCAAGACTTCTCTTTCCTTTTCCTTCCTTTTCAAGGGTGCCCTTTTGGGTTCCCAAATGAAGACTTTGCTGACTGCAGCTGGAGAGCAAGGGAGCACAATAAACAGGAAAGTAAGAGTCTATTTATCTCTGGCGCAGCCTGCCTTTTTCTAGTCTGGGTGGAAAAGAAGACGAAAGTCCGCGGAGCACTTGAGCAAACAACAAATGGCATAAGAACAAATGCAGCAAAAGGGAATGCCAAGGTTGTCATCCCCGTCAGCGGTTTGGATGGGTTTCCTCCTCGGAGAAGCGCTGGGGAGGCTCGAGGCAGGACCTCGTGCAGGAAGCAGGTGTTTTGCTTTACCAAGAGCCATGTGTAATGGTCAGGGAGCTGCGCCGCACGCCGGGCCAAGCTACAGCAGATGGGCTGCAGTTTGCTCCGCTCAAGGATATTTTTCATGTTATGTGTGGAAAAGAGCAGTAACCCTTGTTTGTTATATGAGGCCTTGTAGGACTTTGTTTGGAAAAAAGCCATTTTTGAGATAAAAAAAAGCCATTAAAAATGTGAGTCACTGTAATCACATTCAAAGTGCTCCAGCATGGCCTTTTATTTGCAAAGACTTCACTATTAAAAGCAGCCTTTTTTTTTTTTTTTTTAAATGAAGAATTCCACCACAAATTACCTCAGGCTAATTGAGGTGACATTACTGATCTGTTAATTTGAAATTACTAAGAAAAACCACCCCAAACACCTCAAAGCACTGAATTCAAACTATTCACAGTGCAAGGGTACCAGCAAAATAGCTGTGCCTGCTCTGTAGTGTAACATGGGACCTTGGGCTGTAAATGCACCACAACGTTCTCTCCAGCACAAATGCATTTCAAAACCTAGATCCCCAAAAGGGCTGGGGGAGACTCGTCCCTTGTGCAGGGAGAAGAACCAGGACCAGAAGCACAGGGTCCACCCAGAAGCAGGACCCTGTGGGGAGCCTCGGGCACCTCAGGGTGGGGACATCCACAACCCAAGCAAATGGCTGATCACCTGAACAAGCCAAAGAGGCCAGCGCTGGCATCACACACATCCCGCTGCTCTTTGGGGTTTGGATGCCCCATTCAGCGTTAGCAGGTGCTTGCGTCTTCTCAGAGGGGAGATGCCCAAACTGCTGCTTTCAAAACACATCCTTGCTGTGAGGCTCTGAGCAGCAAGGGGCAGAGGGAGCAGAAGCCTTTCTGTCGTATATAACAAATATCAGCACCTTTTCTCTCTGGTGCACCATCACCATCCTTGAGGAGAGACCAACTGACCTGGGCAGGGTCTCCCCACATCCAGGCACCCTCCCAGAGCCTATTTACTTACTGCACCTGACTGAATGAGTCACCCTCCTCTCAAATCCAGGCAGAGCTCCCAAATCTCTCAGGTGCTGGAGAAAGGGCAGCTCTGTGAGGTTGCTTACTACCATAGCCAGGTGCCACCATGTCTGTGCCAGCCCCTGGGCCAGAGGGTTTTGGGGTCTCCTGCTGTGCTGGGCCGGGCCTCCCAGGGGCCTCTGAGCAAGGTTACCTACTCTTTGGACCGTCACCGAACTCAGCAATGAGTCAGAAGTCAAATCTCTGAAAATAATCGAGGCTGCTGCATCTCTGGGCGTGCAAAACAGCCGCCGTTAAATTACAGTGTCAAAACAGAAAGCGTAGGCACCTCCCGGGGGAGGTGGCAGGGCTGCAGCTGTGGGAAGAGGGGAAGCCAGGCACCTGATCACGGCGCACTGGGTCTGGTCCAGATCTGTGCTACTTCTTCAGTGCTGCTAGGATCTGATATGTACTCTGTATTTGGCCAATTGCAGACACTGGAAAAATGGAGAGAGAGCAGAAAACAACCACAGAAAACAATCTGAGGGCTGACAGAAATGTCTGACGGTGAGAGACTTGAAAGGTCTGTCTGTTTGGCTTAGCGAAAAGCCCAAGTCATCTTACTGTATTTTACTAGAGGGACTTACCGAGTGCTTTAAATCACTGGCAAAAGACAAATAGCTGCAAGCTAAATCCAGACAAGTTAAAATAGACATAAGGCACAGTTCAAAAGCAAACAATGACTCATTGCTAGTACAAATTACTAATGGCATAGGTGGATCCTCTACTTTGACTAGTAGGAGAGGACGGGGTGCCTTCTTCTGGAGATGGGCCAAAGGGTTCACACAGAAGTGCTTGGAGGATGTTGCCTGACTGGAGTTGTGCAGGAGGCCAGGCCAGATGACATCGAGCTGCCTTCTCATATCAGCAACCTGCCGTTATTCACACTGCTGCATCAAATCCTGCAGCACATCCATGCACCCAGCATCCAGTCAGTATTGTCAGGACGTGCCTGTTAGTTAACTGTTAAATATTGCCTGGAAAAAATAAACACATGGGTAACTGCAACGCTTAGTAATAGTAAATCATATTCCTCAGCTCCCTTCCCTTGTAAAACACAGAACAGCTGTTCTTGGAAAACTGAATAGAAGCTCCAGTACTTTCTTGTTGTACTCTATTGCCGTATGATGTGTTACCAGCAGTAACCTTCAGTGACGGGTAAGAATTGCCTAATTAGCAGCCTCTGTGCCATGCAAGCTTGCTGTCTTACTCTTGGCTGAGGGTATTACAGAGCATTAGACAGCATAAAGCTCTGGGCCTGGTACACATGCTATTATAACTCAAGAAAAACATTTAAGATTTTTTTCAAATGGAGAGAAAAATTCTGATTCTGATCTTGCGTTCATGCTTCTCTGGATTTATGCCCACCAGCTATCAAACAGAAGACAAATGACAGTGCTGTTCTTTCAACCAGTTTAATGATTCTGGCAAAAGACCTGGCAGCAGACTCCAAAGATTTCATCTAGGCAAGGCAATGCCTACTCCAAGAGTGGAGATCTCCAACTGGAGAGCTGGCATGTGCATGTTTGTGCTGTAGGCTTAAATCAATCATTTCTATTTTTCCCAATGTGATCTAGCAAAGTACAGAAATTGGCTCCTTCATCAATGGCCACAGGCCACTTTTCATGTTTAAGGTATTAGTGCCATGGGCTACAGTGATACATTCACTTCATGTAAAACAGTCAGTGTTAGAACCACCTGTTTAATCATTCCTTTACAGTAGCTCTACTTCGAAAACTGTCAACAAATGCCTTGTTGACACTGTCAACAAGGAGTCCGGGGAGACCACTGTGTATTAGTGGTCTCCTGGAGTCATTCCTCTGTGTTCATGCAAAACTCTCCTGCCACCACAATACATTTCTGATTCTGCTGCCGAGCACCATCCTCCTCACCGTTACCTTGTGAACTGACACAAATTCCCCTGGCACGGACGCCTGAGTCCATCAGTGATCAAAATGCTACTGCAGATTTATACTATTAAATGCACTTTCTCCTTCAAAGGCTTGGGCAAACTTGAGGGGCCTAACTGAAAAACTGGAATTTAGATTAAATAAGAAACCTACTCAGCAGCCACCTAACTCTTTATTTAGGGTCCATCTGTTGTGCTTGGAAGTTCCTGAGGTGCCAATAATTCTGCTTCTGTAGAGACCCAAAATTGCCCTTGCTTGCCGCGGGGGGAGTCACAAAGTAAAGGGAACATAATCAAAGACTGTAGGTTTGTGCAACTTCCTTGTAGGGCAGTACCCTATAAGCACTTCCCAGGTCAAGGGAAATTCCTTCGCAATACTGTGTCTTCTTGTCAGAGTAAGCCTGTGGTGCGTACCCACCACACAGTCTAATTTCCACGCAGGGAGGAAATTAGCAGCAAGAGCTCTGCATGTGAGGCAGTAAGTGCCAAAGAGGCATCAGTAGGACGCTCATGGGGCCCAGACCCCAAAGACTGGTTCAACGTGTTTCAAATATACATTTATGTGCAGCCTAAGGGGACAGATCAGCTACATGTGCTCTGACAAGAGGACAAGGATCCTTTCTAAATGGTCATGACTGCTTAATATGTAGTGATGTATTTGCCAGTGCTGCCTCCTTGTATAACTCCATGGTTACTTCAGCCAGGGTGCTTGGAAGGTGCCTCTACATTTCTCCCAGCCTCAAAAGGTTGAAACATCTCCCATCTGCCAAGGGAATATCCTATTTCCTCTCTGCTTCTCTAGTCATCCTTCACTCCCAAATCAGTAAAAAAAAAAAAAAAAGCCAAACTAAAACCACATACAAAAATATATGGAGTCACTATTTATTCACTGATGTCCCTAATTCTATCCCAGAACCCAGAAATATTTCAAACACAGAATTTCTCAAACTCCTGAGAATCCAGAGCACTAAACATTTCTCTATTTTTTTCTCCTGAAGTGGCTCAGATTGTAAATCTTCCAGCTTGGCCCTCCAATAATAATAATTATAGTAATTAGCCTCTCTCTCCTTTGGACTAGTTGCTAACACAGTCCAGCTGATTTCTCCAAAAGGAATAAACAAACAAATTTAAACACGAAAAAGGCCAAGCCTCAGAGGACAGTAACAAAAGGGCAAGCTGAAAGACAGCTCCGTCTAATCATCTGCACCCCAGTGTTATTAGAGTCAACATATCCAGTCAACAGATCATAACCAATGATCCTGCATAAAGTGGGTTGGAAGGAAAGATCACAAGGGGAGACCGTTTTGAGTTCAGAAGACTTTTGGTCCCAGTCCATCCTTCCAGCACTGTTTATGCACCTTACAGCAAACAGACAATGGAAAGAAAAATATCAGTCCTTAGAACAAGTTGTATAGCCAGACACGTGTCCAGGCTTCTAGCTGACCTTAGGACACTCTTCGTGCCACAAGATGCCTGTCTTAGCCCCATGTGGAGCCACTCAACGCTCACTGTGCACAGCCCAGTGAGTCTGGCTCAGCGTTTTGCTAGAAGCTCATAACTGCTGCATTTGGGACATGGTGACACAGGAGGAGTGAGCTTAGCAGGATGCTTGCTGTACAGTGAAGCTCCTCAGAAGAAGACAACAAATGTAATACTTCCCCCTAAAGAAGAGAGGTCTCACTCCCTCTCCTTCTTTTCCGCTCCTTCCCACCAAATGCTCCAGTCAGCCTGGCTGGCTCAGCTCAGAGAGCCAACCCAGCAAGGTTGGCTGGCAAGGAAGAAAGCAGATGGTTTCTGTGGGGTGAGTGAGCTGAACTGGCTGACAGAGAGCCACAGGCCACGCAGGACCTCACAGCTGGGAAAAAGAGGGTGAGACTTCTAGCAGCACTGAACCGTTCAAGGAGCTTGCCAGGTGCATGAAACCACAGTTTCAAAGCACAGAAGCTCAAGCCCCTATAATGTCCGACCTCTCTCCTTCGGTTTTAGGTGACCAGTGCCCTTACACGCAAAACATGAAGCCACCAAAAGCTGGGCTGTAGCGAGGAGCGGGCAATAAGCCTGCCAGGTGAATGCCAGGCCCCTACCATGGGCAGAAATACAAATCCAGTCCAAAATTCATTTATTCATTGTCAGCTGAAACCATTTGGTAAATGCATCCTGATATTTTATGGCAAAAATTAAACGGCCTCGCTCTACTCCAGAGCTCCCATTTCCAGGCCCATGGCCAGTTAATACTTCATCTCTTACCGCAGCGTGACCAGCAGTGGAACAAGGACTGAACGAGTCCTGCTGGTTCTGGTCTGTCAAAAATCCCAAGCTGGAGCCTGGGGGACCACGTGAGCCGCCGCTTGCCCACCACGCCTTCCTGTGGTTTGATTTCCTCAGATCCCGTGGAGGATCTGTTCAAGAAAGTTCAGTCTGCAGGTGCAAGTTTTGCAGCTTATATCTGGCCCACAGTTTTGATGTCAGGAAAAACATCGCAAGAAAATAACTCATTATTAAAGCGAAGGGCTCCAGAGACTTTTTTGTATTCCAGTGAAAAGGCTTTTCTTTTAGCAGGCATTTGTCTGTGGTATTTGCGACCTAAATATCACAAGCAGAATCTGAAAATGACATTGATTACAAACTGATTCTTGAAACAAACCATGTCCCTTTCTTGGCAGAGCAGTAATGAATTCTCATCACTGAGTTTTTCCGATCTTGTAATACATTAATTAGTTGGAACATGCTCACATCTCAAAAATCATGTCAAATCACAGGTTTTAATTGCACATAATTCCCGACAGTGTTTTGCTCCATAAATTAATTTCAATTACATTCAAGTTTACAGAAAACATTTTAATCCTTATAATTTTTTATAAACCCATAGGAAGAAAAGAAGTGTTGTTCAAGAAGAAATGCAGTAGTTTAAAATAAATAATAACTTTTGCCACAGATTTTTACATTTGATTTCCTGCTTTAAAGAGAAAATCTGGTAACCCTTATTATCTCCTCCAGCCCTCCTGAATCATGGAAACAGGTTTTGGAAAGATGCCCAAGGCCAATATTTAAAAAAGAAACAAACCCAAATCCTTTCACCCATTTGTTTCCCAGGTCCCAGAATGAAAAACTGTAGGTCTCCTATTTCCATCTTCAGCACACACTCTCACTTGAGACTTAGAAAGTGGCTTAAATTTGACTTGCAAAAGAAAGATAGAGGTGTGCCCTTATTCCCTGGAGAAAGCATACAAAAAGAATGTGCTTTTTTTTTATTTTAAGCTTTAGAAACTTGAACTCAAGCTGTAAGAGGGGAAAGGAAGGCCACAGCCAGGCAGCTGGTACAAGTAAGGTGCAGACAGAGTCTTGTCCTGTGCCAGCTGGAAAAGATCCACATTGGAAAACAACTTCACAACCCCCCCCCCGCCCTGCGCCCTGGCTCCTGGGACATTGCTGCGTAGGAAAAACTGCAGCTCTGTGTGCACTTTGTAGGGTTTGAAATGAAACTGTCTTATGGATCTTCAGCTGTACCTATTTTAAAATGAAATAAACAATTATTTGGGAAAAAAAACAGACCTCATTTGCTCATATCCCACTGAAACAAAATACACAGAGCCTATGGCCCCTATCCATTACTGCAGATTAATTCAAACCTAAAAGAAGTATCTTGTCCAAGACACGAACAGTTTTCAAGAGCACTTTCACTTGTTTCTGCAGAGGAGGTGTCTGACCCCCACTGTGCTGGCTGAGGTAGATCGGTGCTACCAGGCAGGGGTAAGTGGACCCACGATGAATGCCCAGAAGAAGCTTTCTTGCCAGGAGGCTGGGACTGAGGGACACCAAGACCTCCCAGACCTGAACACAGAGCCTGCATTGCCATGGGTCCAATCACTGCTGGCTCTTCAAATCAGTGTGGAGACACCACCATTTAATGAAGGAAAAATGGTACTGTTACCGTGACCCTTTGTGATCCTGTTTTTTACAGCCTTTCCTCATCCAGGATTACCAGTGGTTTAGGAAGGAAGCAGGAGTTGCCCTACTTTTCTCTTTTAGGAGTATTTTTCCAAGACACATCAAGGAAGGGAGCCTGGCTACTCCATTCCTTCTGGAGAACTTTGCACATTCTTCACTAAAACCTTGTTTTCCTGAAAACAGAGGCCAAACCTCAGGCTAGACTATAGTAACAGATAGTATAGCCCAGCCCAGTCCAGCTCAGTGCACTGAACTCTCCTGGGAAGATGTAAAATGTCAAGCGTGGTTCCCTAGCTCTGCCTTGGCTGGGCACCACAAATGTGTGCATGTGCGCATGTTTATGGCAAATGCTCTCTTCCTTCCCCCTCCCCACACAAGGGTTTATTTCCTTGGAAGATAAGGCAATTAATCCGATGGCAGAGGGTAATCAGGATTTTCACTCTATACATAATGTAAAATACTTTCTGTGTACATATTTGTGTATACTGTATATATGCCCACAGTTTTGACTCCTGAACAGGAAGGATCAGATTTTTAAAGGTATTATACATATAGTAGAATACTTTGAAGTCACTGACGAAAATTCTTCTTATTTGCCACCTTTGTCTTTAAGCATCTACACAGACCTGGGGGGGTTTCAAAGGGGAATTTTTATAATCCTGTTCTGTGCCTATTTGCATTTCAACGCAATTAAGACTCTAAAAATATCCCCAAGAGGCATTGATACTAGGAGAATGTTCTGTTTCATTAATGGTTATTTAGTCTTTCTTAAGGCTTCCTTTATCTTCAGAACACATTTGGGACAGCCATGGGAGAAATTAAGTAGGATTACATAATACTATGACTCATCAACATACAGGAGTTCAACATATACTTGAATATGTCCAACAAAAAGGTGCTGCTGATCCTTGTTCCAGTGGTGTTCCTCCTGTTAATTGGCATGTAAGGTGCTTTCCTCTTTCAGCTTGGACTTTTCACCAAGTCATCTTCATTATTCAAAGTGCCATAGCACGAACTGTGAGAATCTGGTTGTATTTTGCCTGTCAATTTTTGTCCTAAGGAAATGGGGTGAAAGAAGGGAAAAACACCAACTCTGTGAAGAATTTTAATAAAACAAATCCCCCACCAATCCATCATTTAAACATTCTTTGCTCCAGTAATCATTGTTTTCATTTGACTGGTTGTAACAATAGCTTGGAAAAACTCTGAAAAATTCTTTGAAAAATCTGTTGGGAACAGGAATAGAAAATAAGAGAACAGTATATTTATTAAATATGACTAGAGCACATTTGTGACTCAACTCTCCTAGGTCATCCCATTATCTGATACCTCATTTTTAAACAAAAAGACAGAAAAAAAAGCCCTACTTACCAGGAATATGTCCACAGTCAATAAAAGGAATTTGTAAATGTTCTTCTTTTTTATTTCTTGCAATTACAAATACACCAAGGAAAGATAGGAGACACCTGCAAAATAACAGTGGCATAGTATCATTAGAAACAGTTCACTGCATCTGAGATGAGAATTTCTCTCCAAGTTTCTTTTTCAAGGACTTCCAAACTCAAGCTGCTCAGTTTATAAAGAAACTTTTCTTCCTGGCAGCTCTATAAATTCGTCTTGGGCTCCCTTTCAGTCTAGTTTTTGCCTCCTGAAGCTTTATTATCAGTTCCAAAGGCTCCGCAGGCAAAATTACACTTGCAGCAGTATATACCTAATCAAATGCCTCTAAGTGTGAGACCACAACATTTGAATCCCTGAGCAAATCTTCACAGAGCATCTAAGCTAGCATTCTAGCATTTGCAATTTCATTAACAACTCAGTCTAGCTGCAGACAATCAACATCTCTGTTGTTTTTCTCGTTTGACTGTGTGTCTCAGGGGCAAGCTGTAAGCCAGGAGCAATGAGAAACTGCTATGCTTGGATAAATCTTCTATCCGCTCTGTGTTGGACACACAACCACTAATTGCTGCCTGCCAAATACATGGGTTGAATTTGCTCATCTCCATTTTCTGTCACTTTTCCTGCAGTCAAACAAGATAACGGTTGTGTGCACTTACTCTGGTCCAACTGCAGAGCATGAAGACGTCTGTAGCTATATCAGCCCCATTTATTTGACAGCACTGTGGCAAGACACCTCCAGCAGTTCTGGGAGATGCTTTTAACCATCTCACACCCATTATCGAGTAACTGTCACGTGTCCCCAGAGTTGTTACGGTGCTGGTAACCAGCAGAAGGTTTCTGCTCTCACAACATCTAGGCCCTTCTTCAAACATTTATTGTTAACAGCTTCTTAGCATGCTCTGAACTTTTCCGCAGGCATGCTGTCTCTTTCTTGGCACAGGAAGATAAGGGAGAGATATTATAGTACTGCCTTGTAGGCAAGCAACTCATGTAATGGCCTGCATTTAATGGCAGCAAAGACCGGCCGGACATGCAAGTGGAAGGTAACATGGGAGGAGGTTTACCTCTCGCAGTTGTAAAGGCACCCCCTATAACTTGATATTTGGTGGAGAGCAGTGATTTCTCCTTCCTGCTGGAGGAACACATGCTGCTGGTTTTTCATTCCATCATGAGATTAGTAGTCCATAAGTGTCTTACATTTTTACATATTTGGATTCAAAACCAGGCCTCCAAACTCCCAAAGCACAGACATCAATCTTTCCTTTAATGTTTTTTTATCCTACTATAATGGCTATTCCATAATGCTTTAATAACAAGATGGGTTTCTTCTTACTGAGAAAAGAAGGGATTCCACAAGGCAATGCTGTTTCAGTACAAACAGTGCAGATTTTAGGCCGATACACTTACCCGAACAGAAACATGAACACACTCAGCAAAGCTGCGCTTTGGAATTCCCGATAAAATATGACCCCTGGAATGTGACAAAAACAAGAATTGCAGATCTTGACTGGCTTCCAAGTGATATGAATTACAGCTGGGAGGGTCAGAAGCAGTGTCATGCTCAAACGGAGCAAAAAAGTCCCAAATAAGGTATTAATACACATTGTGATGGGTTCACTTTATGTGCCCATATTCCATTAGCTAGGCTTTCTCAAGACACTGCATGGGACTGGAGAAGATTTAGACTATCAGGTTGGAGCATGTGCTGTGTTAGTAACTGCACAGATGCAGGTATTTTTTGCATTGTCAGCAACAGTTTTTATGCAGGTCAAACTCAGGGTCTTATTCACAAGCAAAGTCATACCAATATAGCTAACCGGTTCTTCATGGATTTAGTTAAGCCACTCCAACAGACCACGTGGACATCTTAACTCCAACTGGGAACAGGTTTTCGATAACTAGCTGTGTCCCTGATGTTTACACCAAGTTAAGGGCTCCAGCAGCCAAGTTTGCCAAATCTTTCTGGCTGAAGGGATCACTACCTCTTTCTGGTCACCCCTTTTCCAGGAATTAGCACCTCTGCAGTGGAGGTGACAGAACCAGATGTGTATCTGGATCTCAGCTGCCCCAATTCACAGCCAAGTACATTAGCTTTAAATCACTGATGAGCATAGTTTTGCTTAGAAACGGCAGAGTGTGAACCAGCACAGCTGACGTGTGACTGTATCTTCAAAGGCTGTGACTGGGGGAATCATGAGATGAGGTATCTTCTACGAGCACCCCAGCAAGATTCAGCAGAGGTTATTCTTCTAAGCCCTGCACTGGTTTAACTAACCTGGTGCAAATGCATGTGTATCCAGTCCCAAACCTATTAAGCCATTCCTGAATAGGTACTTGATCTTTTAAGGAGGCACAAGGCCAAATTCCCCATATGGTCACAGGAACGCAACCCCCTTTTGGCACAAGTCTCCTCTCAGTCACAAAGTGTAGGTCTCTTCTAACACAGGTGCTGAGGCAATCTGTGCATGAAGCTGACTCCCCTTCTCATTAATGGCAGCTCTGCATGAGAAACTCCTGCACAGCAATGATAGGAAAGCCCCCAGTGTGTGTTAAAATGAGTCATAAATGTTCTAACAACATGATCATTTTGGCTCATTGCTGATACAGCATCTTAGTCGTCCTCCCTTCTCATGTTCTTACGCTGTGCACCATTTCCAAGATTTGCAGTCCCTCTTTAACAATGCTGAGTTCAAAGTTCTCACCCAGAATAAAATGTTAAATGCTTAAAAGGTCTTTGGAGTCATTTTATTTCCTTCACTTAACCAAGAATTCCACCTTCTGAAACAGAATATACACTAACTACTATGAAACACAGCTGGTTGTCATTTGAGTAGTTTGCCAGGCTGTTAGAATTATTCTACCAGTTCGGATATGGAGAGGCTGGTGTGCACATGGTAAACGCATTTACTGGATGTCAAGATGAGGCTAGGATAAATGCAGGTACTTCTAGTAAGCCAGCAAGGCACAGTAAACCGTACATATAAATTTTGGAAATGCTAGAATTTGATTATTTTTATTTTGCTTCAAAAGTTGTGAACTTACTCATTTTTCAGAACTTAAACACCTGTCACTTAGGAAAAAATTTCTGTGAAGACAAACATGACTGGTTTGTGTTCCTGCTCACAGGCAGTAATTCTTGAAAACCTGATGTTTAGAAAATCATTCTGTAGAGGCAGAAGGCCAGAAACAAACCTGAAATGATGGCACTGGTGGTGAAGAACACAAAATTAATGGGCACAACTGCTGTCACTTCGTACAGATGCATCGCTTGATTCAAGAACCTGGAAGACAAGCATTATTGCACCTCATGCCTACAAGAGGTTCATTGCACTTTAAGTCAGGCTAAGCCACTTTATGTCAGTTTAACAATAAGTGTGACCATTTCTTACAACAATAGCAAGTAGCCCTGGAAAGATGTGTACGTGTATTGAATTTACCTTCTGGTTTTGTCTCTGCAGAGTACAAACAAATAGGAGAAAGCAAGAAGGTTGGCATGGATTCTTCTGGCCATAGGCTGTCATTGGAGAGTCCTTTGAAGCAGTGTTGGAAAAATTTCGTCTGCCACAGATAAGGGAGGAATGCTAGGGTATTACTGCTTATGGTCTGCATCAGTTCTTGGAAGCAGTGCTGCCTGCGAGCAGCCAGGGACAAGTTGCTCTAATTTAAACAGGTTGTATAAGGCTATATTTCCAGCACGGACATGAACACGCAAGTCCTCGTAGGAACTGTTTCACTTTGCTGAAGTCCACATTGCTGCTACTGCTCAATCCAACTTGGCTAAAACACATATTTGTATGTTTATCCATGCAGTCATACCCCAGACACACTCTGTCCAGCTGGGAAAGTCCAGGAAGGCAGCTCCAAGCCTGAGCTCCTTCTGCTCCTCAGAAAGGCAACACAAACCCTCACCAGAATCATGAGCAAGAGTGTGCAGGACCACAGGAGCATGCACTGCACACAAACCTGCAGGACGGAGACATTGGCCATGGAGCAGCCTGCACAGTCTGCATCAGCAGATGAAAACGGCAAAGCAATTAACCCACTTAGGGAGACCAGAGCTATCAACATTTACCCATAAGGAGATGAATCATGAGTGTGAACTCTCGGATGCACCGGCAGATACTCTGTTATGTGAACGGTGCATTTCAGACCGAAAGAGAAAAATCAGGAGGCTGAAGAGTGTATTCAAAACTTATAAAAAGAACCATACTTAAATGTTTCACTGGTACAATATATGTGCACAGTAAAAATCCAAGTTTGGATCTGTTTTAGCCATTAAAGTAATTGCATGGTTATTTTAGCAACTGTTGAACAGTCTCCATGGTGCTTTAAAAATAAAGAAATCCTACATATCCGCAGGATAGTCAGGATTTTGAAGTCATTGAAAACACCTCATTATTTTCTCCCATTTGCAACAAACTTGGTCACAGGGACTAAAACAGCGATACCAAGGCCCAGCACTGAATCCAGGAGGATGCTGCAGCACGACAGTCAAATAAAATAAGAGAGGAAACAAATAAAATGAAAAATTTAGACTGACAGCACTGTCTCCATTAGAAAATGTGTCCAACAGAGAAGAAAGACAGACACACTGAGCCCAGGGAATGAAATAGGCACATTTCATTTCTGTTTTAATTTTGACCCAGCAAATGAAAGAAAGAAAAAACTGGTGAGGAGAGGCTAATTCAGCAGCTTCCTATTTACCAAGCTTTTATTTCCTATTTTAAATGCCCTAAGCTCCTCTCCCAGTGAAGACAAGCTGGATGTAAATCACTCTATAATCTGTTACAGGGGAGTTCCTGAGTCAGCCATGGAGAGTCACTGCATAATAACGCATGGACTTTCTGATTCCACATGGGAATGGTATGTTCTGCCACGAGAAAGCTGGGTTGGCTCTTCTACCGGAAAATAATCTTGCAAGTAAACACTCAGACTCGCACTGGAGCAGTCTAGATGAGATTACTGAATGATGCTATCAGCACCTGAAGCAGAGGGACCGGCATAAAGGGAATGGACACTCTTGTTCAGCTGCAAGCTGTATTTTACCATGCTGCCACCCCCAGCTATCTGCAGAGGCAGCATAAAACAATCACTTAACAGGCCAGAGGCCAGCAGGGAAAACTCTGATGTCCCCTGCACACTAAAAGTTAACTGTTTCCTAAAAAGGTACAGACATACAGGGTAGCAAAACACAACATGCAGATTTAACAGCAGCAGGGAGAAAGCAGGGGTAAACTCTTTGGTCTGACGAGTGACATAAGCTAGGGAAAAGAGAGGCATAATGAGGGTAAACGTGGCCATTTGATTATTCAGCAATGAAGGTTGCTAAAAGTAACAAAAAAAATTTACATAAACATAAATTTCTTTTCATAAGTTCAAAACCTGTGCCAAAACTAGAACTAAATTTGGGAAGACCTTGTGTAAGGTGATAATGAGATGAGGTAGCATCTGTGTAATTAATCAATTATAAACTGAGAAATAAAGCCTAAATAAACAATATAATCAGCTGTAGGCAATTCATGCATCTGCCAAGGCTCTGCCAGGAATTTGTTGCCTTTAAGTGCAATTTGGATCTGGACTCGATATCAGTACTGAACAAAACTGACAGATAAATGGGTACAAAGGCTAGGAGATAAGTAGAAACTCACTTACTTGACTTGGAAAGCACAGGAAGTTGCCATCAAAACAATCATGATATAGAAAACAGGATAAGTTAGCTGCATTTTCCCCTTCGCAGAGAGTGTTATCATGCTGGCCACAGCCTTTACAGCAATGACAGTCAGCGATGCTGAAAGGGAAAGGGAGAGATTAGCAGGGCAGAATTCACAGCAGGGACATCAGAGCATCAGTGAGGGAGGACAAGGTGCTGGGTCAGAGCCACAGAGCCGATCAACTAAAGGCACACTGAGGCAGGATTTGGGCACCTAAAGCCAAGCGTGTGATTTTATAAACACTCACTAAGCTACTGCCTAAACTCATAGTGGCCGTAATTCCATGTGCTTTGTGTTTTGCTTGGAAGTTCTTGTGGCACTGAGGTCTGCAACCCTGCATCTACCCAAAGTTTCCCCATTTTCAACAGAGCACCTGAGGTTAAGAGTCAGATAAAAAATCTTGCAAGGTAGGATTCTGTGTGCGTGTGTGAGAGAGGTTGAGCTCAGGTAGAGGAAAGAACTGGATCCATTTCCCACTGCTGGGCACATGTCCTAAACACTGGACTACCAGTCAGAGGTGGTAAAATAACCTCCACATCTTCCAGACATACTTTATTTAGCTCCAGCTGCTAATTTGGAGTCCATGTTGCATTATCCAGGAGAGGTCCGAGAGGTCTCGTTATCTGTTCAAAGCAGCTGGGACACATCCTAATAGCAGCCTGCATGTGACACCAGCAGCCTAAAATAACTCCTCACCCTCAGGATTTCTCTGTTGAGACGGGAGCTGGCCAAAGCTGGCCGAAGCTGACTTTTGGGATCGCATCACAAAGCACCTAACTATCCTCACTGGTTATGTACATAGAGCAGACAACCAACACAGGGGTCTATGTTTCATTTCAGGGGCCAGGCTCTTAAGACCATTACTGGATTTAGCCCACTGAATAAAATACTTCAGTAGTGTGTTTTCAATCCATTTAGTCACTGTCATTGCGTCACCACAAACAAATCTCAGAGAGCAAGCAATGGTTTTAATACATGTTGCCAGTTCAGAGAAGTCTTGCAACATACATCTTTTAGAAAAGGGGCTGACAGTTCATCTAAGAGTTACTTTAGATTTCCTTTTGAAGTGTGCTCTTGGTTTGTTGAAGTTAACCCAAGTAGGCTGTGATTACTGCAAATAAAATGTAACAAATTCGAAAGAAACTAAAAACGATAAGAAGAGTCAGGGTACAGAGATGACCTTTGAAGAAAGGTAATTAATTGTCAGGAGCACCGTCCCCCAGCTGGGATCCAATTCCACCCTCTTCCAGAGCTGAGGAGTGTTGGATTTCGGTGGTCTGACTCATCCTCCTGTAACTGCAAAATTCAGATTGGCAAGGAGAACTGCACTGTGCAAAAACTTCAGGCCAAGGGTTGGGAGAAAAGGTGGGGGAAGAAGAACATATTCAGGTCTGTGGTTTTGATTGCAAGCATTTTTCTTATAGCAAGTCCAAAAGTTCAGGGGGAGTTTAAGAGTTGCACACATCTTGTGATGATCCTGTTCACCGTCATGAAATTCACTGTTTTCATGACAACCTAGTACTTCACTTCTTGCTCTGTAATGGAAATAGGTGGAGCAGTTTAACAAACACAGCAGTAAAAGCGAGCAGAGGAGATCAAATCCTGGCTTGCAGTGGTGCTAATGGTATGATAAAAAGCCAAAAAATACACTCAAGACCCAACAAGCAGCCTACTTAAAAACTGAGATTTGCACTCTGACATGGGGGAGTTATTATTTTAAAGGAACACTTACAGGTAAAAATTAGCAGTTTGAATTGTCCAGCTAAGGGTGAAGATTGCTGAAAAATTGTTTCTGATGAAAGAGGAGTTTCCATCTCTTATAATTTTAACAAACCGGAAAAGAAAGCATCGGGGCGGTGTGGGGGGTGTTTGTTTGGTTTGGTTTTTTTTGAAAAATTGAATGATCTTTTTAGTTAAAGTAGCCCTGGAATAAGTTTCAAAACCTAGGAAATGTTTTTCCTATCTCTGATAGAATGACCCCCCCAAGGCTAGTGTGACAAATGATGTCACTTTCCAGCTGTTAAGGCAGGAAACTCAGAAATCCCACTTTAATCTGAAATATTTCCCCCAAAACTTATGATAACTCCCAGTATATAAATGAGGTAAGATAATTCTCACCAAATGAACTTGTAGAGTTGTACTAAGCAAAGTGTTTGCAGATTTTCCGATCACCTCTGTATTTTCTTCATAATGAAAGTAGCTCTCATATCCAATGAAGCACAAAGGCTGCCTTCTTTTTAAAGAAACCTTTCTACATTTCATTTACATCTGTACAAACCCTCCACCAGGAATGTATCTGTGCAGATATGAGAAAAGGCAGAAATCCCCTTCCACGAGCTGCCACCGAGAATTTTCTGCACAGAGACCCACCCCAAGCCTCGTCCACCCCTCCCGCAGCCAGGGCCCTCCGAAGGTAGTTAATGTGTCAGACAGCTGGGAGCAAAGCTGCTGGGCCCTCTCTCAGTCCCCCATCACTTTGCTCAGCAGAAAGGTTGGAGAGCAAGCAGAAGGCTCTGAGTGTAGCTTTGTGGGGACTGCCAGGCACCAGGATGGCTGCAGGAACCGGAGCCAGCCACAGTTCTGGGTTTCCTGCTTGAGGGAAGTGTCAGTATTTCAAAAGTTCCCATGAACCAGGACTTGTTTGTTTGTGTCTTTTTTAATAGAGCAGAAATAATGACACATTTTTCCTGAAACCGCATATGCTTACCAAAACCTCAGCAGCCACCAGCTGAAATTGTTATTTTTGGTTGATTGCAGCCTGACCACCAAACTGCAGTTAGTGCCTGCTGGGGCACGGGTTTGCAACCCCACTGCTGTTCAGCAGCTCCATGTATCCCTTTGGCACCAGTGGCATCAGGGCTGGCAGGCTCCATGGCAAAATAAGCAGCGCTATGCAGCCCAATGGCCCAGGTCTCCCAGAGCCACGTGTTGACCTTGCTTGGGGCAGCCATCATGGTGGGTCTGCCCAGAACTGCAGCAGTCAAGCATGGAAGCCCATCTGGGGATCTTCAGGCCTCCAGCTATGCGACAAGGAGGCTGGACCCACTCATCACTCAGGAGCGTGCCATGCTTCACACTCCTCATGGCGGGGTTGGAAGATGCAGAGCAACTCAGGTGAGCTCTGCCAAAGCTCCCAGGCTCCATGCTAGGACCTGAGGGATGGCTGGACTCACACTTCACTCCTACAAACCAAGAGCAGTTGAACAGTTAGACCTAAGGCTTTTGGGGCTCTTCCATCTCTGTCTCATGCAGGGAGCACGGAAATCCTTCAAGGCTTCTGCAGAGCTACAGATCCTAATGTTCCTAGCACTGGGAAACTTAAATGGGAAGACTGTCCCAAAAAAGTTGATCTGAAAGTCTGAGCTTTTCAGCGGGGTGAGAAACCAGCCAGGGACCTGAAGGAAGGCAGTTAATAAATCTGTGAGGGTTTTTCATATTCAGTTAAATCCAAATGGTGTAACTGGCAAACTTTAGTGAAATTCTGTTTTAACAAAACACTCATGACCAGCTCCATTAGAAATGTGCTTTATAAGTCTTTGCAGACTGATACATGCACCCGCTGAACTCAGTGAAAAGATAACCATTGACTTCAGTGGCACAGTTCAAGCACCTTTCACTTCAACCAAAGAAATGCGGTGTCCCATCAGGGTTTCATGGAGAAGGCACGGGTTAGTAACAAATTCTTAAAATACGCCTGCAAGCAGTAGAGCTTTAGAGATAGCCCTGTGACATTTGTCAAAACTGATTCAAGTTTAACTTTATTGAAAGCTGCCTGATAAAATGATCTCCCTTGTTTCTCTGGGTATTGATTGTGGCAACATTAATCAGAAGGCAAACTTCAGTGGCCCACTGAGTTCTTGCTATGCTTCTAGAAAGGTGGTAAAGCATGAAATGTTGCATATGCAAACAGGCATAGATAATTCAAAGAAAAGTTCCCATACAGTCACAGAATATCACTGCATTTGCCTACAGAGTGCTTACAGGGTCTTAAGCTGCTCTGTTCTAAAGAACTGATTTTCACAGCTAGCCTGCTCTCCAAAACAAAGTTTCAGACAGTCCCCTTTCCCAGGATCTAAAGCTAACGTGTTATTTAAAAAAAGCTTCAGAATACCATTGCACACAGCATACTAATTTCAGGAAATCTGTAAAAAGAAATAGTCCCAGCAATAAGCGTAGAAACTATGTTTCATAATCAGCTTTTCTCTTCAAAACGAGACCACAGTAAGAATCACGTGAAACGTTTCAATGATTCTCCTTCAGCACACTGCTTTGCAATGTCCCTAACCTAAACTAGCTGGTGAGACTGAGTGACAAGGAATTACCAAGTAACAGAAAGGAACATTAAAGTGAATAATATGTTCTTACCCAGTAGTGCTACCATCATTAACAAAACCACGATGTGCTTCACAGCCTTTCTTTTGTAAAAATAGAGGAGAATGCAGAATATGATAATTTCTAGGATCTGAAAATAAAAGGGAAGAAAGAGCTGTGAAACTATGTAATAAATGCTTCATTCAAAGTCTTTGAGATGTCACATTCATTTTCTATGCTCTAACAGTTCAAAGGCAAATTACTTTATTAAGCATCTTCTGCTAAAAACTAACCTTATTGCCAGTTGACTGAGCTATCAAACAATTGTTGTCATTTATCTTTCCTATTACAGCAAAAGTTAAATTTTGAGCATTTCTTATTTCTTTAGTTTTTCTTTTTGCACTTCCAGCTACATTTTGTAACTGGTAGTGTTGAGAAGACTTTTTTAATGTGATAGCAAAGATACCCATGTTTATTGGTAATAATTCTTACAGAAACTCTGTTTATAATTCCTATGGAGTAAAGCACTTACCTGGAGGAACAACAGTCTCTCCTTCTAGCTGTGGTACTCCTAGTGTCACTCTTTGTGACATGCAAGCTTATTTTTGCTACCCTCTTTGCACTTCTCCCCAGTCCTACTAAAAAAATCCCCCCAAACGCTGTCTTTTTGTTCAAACTTTCTGCCATACATCATAAGGAAGAAAACATTTATTTCATGTGGTGATTCTCAAATCACAGGTACCTGTCAGGAGCTTACCTTGAAAAGCTCAACGACACACCAGCAGACCACACTGCAGGACATGTGCAGCTGCTGAAGCAGCTTTACCTACACTGTGCATGATCCAAACTTGCTCCTTCAATAACATCTGACAGCTAAATGACAGATAGTTAAATTTACTGACTTGCTGTTAATGTGTCTCTTTGCAGATTCCCTTAATAACTCTTGCCTTTTGCCATCTCAAAAGCATGAGTATTCTCCCTCCTACCCACGTTGCCCAAATACCCCCTCTATGCCTAAAGAAAACAGCGAGTGCAAGAGCCAGAAAGCTTTTGTGAAGCCCAGAAGACTCATGAAAACAGGGATGATGGACGTCTGCACTGAAAGGTGCTCAGAAGCCTGGTAGCCTTAGAGACTGCATGGAGAAAGAGAAGTTTGTGCCTGTTGGAAAGTAATCAAATGGGGGAAATAAGACAAAAAATGAGATTGTCATCATTCATGAATCTGGTTATTGTCATTTTTTACCAACAAAACAAGTAATAGAAAAAACCTCACGTCTATCTCCTTGGTTTCATCACCAACGTACTAATTTATGTTTTATAATGCCACTCCACTCTTAAACCCACAGTCGCTATAAGGCAGCACTAGACTTGAAAAGACCTGTGTGTTGCGCTGATGAAATTTCCAAAGAAGCGACTGAACAGTTACTAGCAGCACTTATATAATGTAACATAGCTGATTTCTTATTTTGGAGAGTGACTGCAGCAGGAAAGCAGTCATCAGCTTTCTAAAATTCTCTACCACACTCACACCTCCCTCAGTTTAGTAGTGTTCAAAAATATGAACAGAACATAATTATGCTTTAATTCATTTTTTTATTTACTTTCACACTGATCCCTTGCTCCCAAAGACAACTGAGAGACAATTGCATCTCAGAACATTAAAAACACAAACTTGGATATATACCACATTTCTTTAAAAAATGTCAAATACTTATCACAAGATTAAAAAAAAAAAAAAGCAGAGTTGGAAGGGGGTGTTGTAAAATGTGTTGAATACAATAAAGCATTTTGCTGTTGGTTAGAAAAAAGCATTCCTGGACTAATCCTTGTTTAATAATCTTTGCAATGTCTTGTGGAGTGCTGGTCTCATCTCCCTCCAGAGCGACATCCCTCCCCACCGGGCTTGCACCCAGAGGTGAAAGCTGCGCCACCGGACGGTAGAACAGAGCCCTTTGCCTCAGTCTCACAGTAAGTAACTTGCTCAGCCTCCCCAGCTTTATTCAACAGTGTAACACTGGGTATGTCTAAATCGGGACCCAAGGCAGAAGTCATGTTAAGATCTGCAGACATGTGAGGTCATCTTGCCCTTCCTGTGGAAAACTGCGATGGGGTTTTGAGGGAACTCGCGAGGAGAAGTAAAGGTAGCGGCTTCGCTCTTCATGCCACTGGCAAACACATCTCAGGGCCAGAAGGGAATATCGCATTATCAGGCTGCAGCTACAACAGCCTCCAAATAGCTTCAGTTGCCATTTTGACAGTGACCAATTGCTAACAATGGAAGAAAGCTGGGCTAAATAAATATTCCCCACATGGAAAGGTACCCAGGCTAAGAAACAAGTTCCGGAGATGTCCCAGGTATCCTCTTCCATGACATGCCAGTTCAGGACTCACTCACAGGATGGTGTTACTGGGATGGCACTGTGGCAGCAGGTGACACAGCACTGTGAGACCTGCTTCCCTCCCCAGTGCAAACCTCTCATCAGACCCTCGGACTGGTTGCCACAGAGTGTGCAGAAACCCATGAGACAGCCCTACTGTAGGCAGCCAGCTACACCTCAGGTATTGATTCATTTCATATCCCCTAGACAACTTTAATCACAATGTCAATAGAAGGAAGCACCATCATCTGCCCTGTGACTTAGATTTCAAACTACGCAAGAACAATCATCCAAAAACAAGCCCAGGGACAGTCGCTGGCTCAAACCACTCCATCACACCAGCTCTGGCGTTACACTCCCTCTTCCACATCACTCCGACCCCCAGAGTGGCAGGTAGGGCCAAGCACCACTGACCTCGACTGAGCCAAGTCACTGTTGCTGGCTCTGTCCATCAGACCTCCATCGGTCCTCATCCTGTCACCAGCTCTTCTCTTGCTAAAGCTACCATAAAGCTCCGCTGTGATCTCCTGTTTAAAAGCAAACAAACGCACCAAGAAGACTCACTTCTGAAAGGAAACAGCCAAGCAAAACGATCAAAAGGACATAAAAGAGTCCCTGATGGCAGTTCTGGAAGGGGTGCACAGGTTTGTGTGCTTGGCTACTTCTGCCTCCCAGGGAAGACCCAAGAGCAGCAGTGGTGTAGGGCCAGAGATGGCAGTCCTGTGGCTGAACCTAGGGAGAAAGCTGATGTTTGCTTTTCAGGGCTGTTATTTAAGTTTACTCAGCTCTGTCAAGTCTCGCACACTAAGCATGAAATTCAAACAATTAGTTCTCACCTCGTGCTGCCCAGCAGCCAAGCTATTCTTCCATGGTTCTCTGCCACTCAGTGACCCACCTACAGGTCACCTTTAATCACAAGACAAGGGAGAGGCCACCACCTTGAGTCACGCTGCAAGCAGAGTGCATGGCTCCTAACAGGACCTCACGCAGACAAGGACCCTCCTGGTGTGCCCTAGCTGTTACCGATGATTGTGTCCTGATAATTACTCAAAATAGTGTTCGCTCTCACAGTTGATAGCTGTGATAGTGTTAAATACAAAGTCCAGGAATGGGAAGCACATAGATTATATCAGCTTCACATATTCTGTTTAGAGGAATTGAAGGAACTTGACCCGCTTACAATCATTTTTGCTATTATAACTAATCTCTACTGAAGTCTCCTCAAGCCCACATCTCATCAACATGTTTTTATAATCATGATGTTTTCCATGTTTCTAAGCATTACCAGAAGGCACCGGAACAAAATATCACATTGTCTGCCCCGACTGTTTTTCTGGGATATACAGCAACATAGGGACCAATGAACCAGGAGGGTCTTCTAGGCACTTTGAAGGAAAAGCAGAAATGCTTTGAACCTGATTTTACAGAGATTAAATATTAACAACCCAATACTCACTATGCTTCTGTTTAGGGAAACCTAAGAGCTTCATCTATAATTGATGTCTTCTGTAGTGACTCAAAGTGCACGTAAGCAAAAGAGAAAAAAAAACAAGCTAGGATAGTCATTCTTGCTCAGACATGATTATACTACTGCAAAGTCTCAGAAGGTGACTCAAAGTTGTCTCATGTGGGAACTAGAGGCGATTTCTGCAGAACATCTCTGATGCCAGTGGAGTGCCACATGGGGATGGTTTATCACCCACACAGAACATTTTGTACCAGTGGGGCTTTGTATTTCTCAGCAGACCACACTTTGGGGCTACTTTTAGAAAGACTGTTGGACTGCATTATACTCCTGTATTGTCTCCTCGCTATATATTTATACTGGAAACTGTGCAACTTCTGCTGTGCTTTTTTATATCTCGGCAGCCAACCTGTGCTAGGCATTTTACAAATAATTATGAAGAGCTAGTTCCCTGTCCAAAGAGAATGTTTACAGCAGGGTTTGCCTGAACTTCCAGCAGCATACCAGGATAATCAGGCTGGTATCTCAGAGTCTCTTATGGAGTCTTTCACTCCTCCCTCTTCTTTGGACAGAGAAAGCTCAAAACAGATGAATCCAGGGAGCAGAAGGAACAAATAAAGAAGTTTGATATGTTGAGTCAACAAGATTTGCTGTGTACTTGCTCCATCCTTCCCTGCAACTCATGCTGTACATGTAGAATTGGATGCTGGCTAAGGCAGGAAAAAGAGAGAAGAGGGGAAAGTCCAGTGGTTACCTACCACCTCCTCATAATGTCTCCTAAGAAGAATACAGCACAGTCTTCCTAGACATTCAACTGTGTTCTTATTAACTTTTCCTGAAACAAAGTCCAAAAAGTCCTTAGATGGGAAAAAGCCCTTTTCCAGCAACCAGTTGGTTTTAAGAAAATGTGAAGACCATACAGCACAAAGATTTCTGGATGTAGATGGAGAGTTTTCTCACTCCACCACCTCTACACAAATGGGTGAGGCAGCAATTTAAAATCAGTGCCTAAAATGCCAGGCTGTTTTAGTATCTATAGGTGGAACTGCATGGTAGAGGGGGATGTTCAGTAGGAAAGAGAGAGGGTCCTCCAGTGAGCACCAAGACCCCTGTTCTGAACCACCTCCTAAGGAAGTCCCTCTCCCTCTGCTGATTACGTGGATTTGCTGAAGCTCTTGCTGAGGCTGAAGCTACCCTTACTGAGTACCCCAAAACTCTTGGGCATTGCCTTCAAAAGCCTCTCTACTGCCTGATTGAAAGTGCATGTTATGATTTATGTCGCATGATCATTAATTTCTTCCACTGAGCTGTATCACCATCTTTCAGGAACTTTTAATATGCACAAAAAAATTGAGCAAGAGGATCAAGAATTTTTTGTGTTAGCATGTACTTTCTGCTTAATCCGTAGTCTCATGGATAGTTAAGATGTATTTAAAGCCTGCAGGTTGGCTAAAAGATTAAGGTCCTTAAACTGTCTACTCGGTGGCTTTCTAACTGAGCTTCCTACTGAGAAAAGCCTGGGCACTAATAGTCTAACCCAAGTGAGTCACTTTACTGGGAAAAAAGTAACTGCTTCTGAAGCTCTTATATTGCATCTTTTACATTCAGTTGGAGGAACAAATTTTCAGCATTCCAGAGGAAAAGAGAGAGAGAAATTCCTCCTACTCACTCTGGTCTTGTTCCTGATGCTAATTAAATACATCAAAGAAGACGTATGGTATTTGAAGTTTGTATGCAGATACTTTAATCAAAATGGTATTTTTGTATTTGAATTCAAACTCAGGTTCAGATTAACCTGAGTGGCAGTGAAGCAGGCCGCCTCTCCGCATTTCAACTCCATACAAAGCTCCTTTCAGCCAGGCTTAGCAACATGGGCTGAAACAGAGTGATATGAAAGAGAAAAGCAGGACCAAGAGCATACATAGCCTGATTTTTAAAAGCACAAGTCCATCACATTCCAGAAAAGCACTGTAACCTAGGTGTACATGCAGACAGTGTGGCATAAGCACGTATATAGGAAATATAAGCACTGCCAATATTTAGATTTTTCCCCAAGCCCACTAAAAACCAAAATCTTTCCTTTCTCGTTAATCCTGCACAACTGTGACTTTCCCCTGGCACGTAGTTTGAAGGACATCTTTTGGTTCAGCGTATTTTCAGCTTGGGGACTGGAGTGATGACCCAGAGACTTGCTCTCTCTCCTATGAAAATCACACAATTTATCTTCAGGAGCAGTTTTTCTGCCACTAATTCATAATGCTGCAAAAAGCCCAATAATCCCAGTTTTTCTGATTTAGGGAGTAGTATGAACAAGATACTCACCGAATAGACCAAAAAAGGCCAGCTCACTAAGTAATTCTGTACTTGTCTTGCTGTGAGCTCTTGGGGTACATTTGGAACAAATGTCACCAACAAGTATGTCCCTGTTACTGTCAGTGTTCCTCCTTTAAAGAAAAGGATACATTATTTTGGTAATACAATATTTCTAGAAGAAAATTTAAGTCCATTTAATCAGGTCTGGGCTTAGGTAATTGGGTTGCCTTGCATTTGTGGTCTTATCTAGTGTAATTTTTATTAAAGACTCAAAGGATATTGGAAATATGAAAAAAGCTGTCAGTAAAGCCTCATGAATTAGGGTTCCAACTCAGCAATGCATTTTCAAATACTCTCAATTCTAATACCGAGTGCATGACAAAGGAGAATCGATCCTTTGTATTTCTCACAGGCACAAAGCAGGTCACATAAACTTACCCTAAACTGAAAGGACAAGTTGCTTACTGAGGGCAGACCAGGGTAATGACCTGAGGTCATTAACCAGGGTAAATAAACACAGTTCTCCTGAAGTCAGTGTGGCCACAGAGATCTGCACCAGCTATGGACCTGCCCTGGAAACACTGAGCGCAACAGATATGTCCCGGTCCGATGCTCATGTGAAGCTGTCATGAAGCCAACATTCTGGCCGCTCCCTGTTCTATTTGCAGACCTATGAACTGTTTTATAAAAGGTTGATTTGCGAAAGACTGTTCAGCCATTAGGTTGCCAGGGCCCCTTTTCAAGGTCAAACTTGCCTTATTGTGCTTTTAATAAAAATCTGGAAGTTCTGCCTTGTGGACAGCCAGCTGACAAACACAGATGTTCATCAAGGTATTGAGATAGAAGTGAGCTGATCCTGAGCTCATAAACTGTATTGGATTAAGGAAGTTATTAGCTAATCAATTTTTTTTCAAGTAATCTTTAAAATTCTTGGCAAACCTATAAATTGGTGTGGAATACAAGGCTCAGGAATACAATACAAAGCACATCCGGAGGACTTTGCTGGCACTGCTATCACACACAGTTCCTTTGGAAAAGCAGAACTGTTCTATATTTATGTGCTTGCAAAAACATCACCATATTTCCCATCATACAGCTCATTCCTATGGAATGTAGCAACATTGTTAAATCCTTCTTGCAAAGTCAAACTCACAGAAATAAAATAAATCAGTGCTTGAACACTAGTTAAAGCAACACACAATGTATAAGGCCATAAGGGAAACATGATCAGTCAAGGGAGGGGGGACTTTGAATGTAGCAGCTGAGCTGGCAAACTTGGATCCCAACCCTAAATAAATATTATATTCCTGGGAGAATACTGAACAGATCTCTCCAAAACAGTCATGAGAACAGCTGGGATGTCCTTGTTACAGTATGGACAATCAAGCCTAGATGCTAGGAACCCCACAGAAATACCAGGTGCCCCACAGCAACATCAGGTGCGCTGTCCCAGCTGAGATGGCTTACGTAAAGCCCAAACCCTGAAATATGCTTGTCTTTCACTATTCCTGTGTTCAAACAAGGCAGTTTTGATATGCAAAGAAATCTTGGACACAGACAAATGTTGACATGCTTTTACAGTGCAGACTATGTTTCCCAATAAAACATTGACAACATGATTATTTGTTCTCTGAAGTGATAAAATTAATACCAAAAGAGAAGTTGTCACTTTTAATTGAGCTTGAATTTTTGTGCAATGTCTATGCAGTAAGAACAATGAATAACTCAATAGTTTCATTGGTTTTATTAAAATTGTGTTGTACTCATAAAGATAATCCTAAATACAACCTCAGAGGCAAAAATAGACAATGAAAATAAATTTGAGCAATAAGGACACATAAGGAATGAGTTACAGTTATAAGAGCAGAGGATTTGGGAATGCAGTCTTTTCCACATGCATTGAAGATTCTCTCTCTTTTTGTCACTTCTTCCCAATTTTGAAAGTATCTGCCTCAAAACACTTGCTCAGGAAAGTGGGAGTGTGAAGGTGGGGGGCTGTGTAAGAGTTACAGCTTGCTAAGCATATGGCGACACACATGTCCATATTAGCAAATGCTTACTTACCCAATATATCAGCAGCCCTCATGGTCTTCTTTAGGAATAAAACAGAAATAAATGCACTACCTAGAACAGAAATATAAAGACATTTTTCATATTTGATAGAATATCAAGTGCTATAGCAAAAAGATGCCCTGGGCCATTGTTGTTGCACCATACCATGATATAACCAGCCAGGAGTCCATTCCGACAACCAACCAACCAACCTTCAGTTTTTGTAAGATTTTAAACGTATCCAGCAGGCTCTTATGTGGTTGAAGAGATGCAATACCCTTCCCGTCTCCCACGCAGACACTGCTTAAACTGCTCTGATTCAGTCACACGTGGAAGTGTCAGGAGAGCTGGACACCGATCAGCCTTACTGTTCCATTCCCCATTTTGCCACCAACTCACTGTATGGACTTGCTCAAGGCAAAGTGCCTCATAAAAGGATAAAATTCTGCTTCTTTAGACTTCAATGTATTAGTATAAGAAAAGTAGCAGTAGCAGCAGTACAACCGAGAGGAAGAAAGCCACTGCAAAAGCATAATACTTGGTATAAACTAAGAGAGTGGTCATGATGTCTGCAAACAGGTGGAAGAACCAACATATGTACCATACAGGAGCACTGCCCCTGGTCTTCTAGAGTGACTTGTAATGAGGAAGAAGAAAAATGGAAGTGAGTCCTGGAAATGACCTGTTCCCTGGTCAACCCTTTCCCTTGATCAGCTCTCACATATCCCCTCTGCCAGCTCCTAGCCCTGCCTCTTCGGGATGGACAGCAGTGGGTGGGTGAGCAGCAGTAGTGATCAGGCCAGGATTTCTGGTAAGCAGCTCAGCGTGGACATGTGCTAGAGAGTGAAGAAGGGGTTTGGACTTAAGATAGATGAGACTGTTGGCCACCTGGGAGAGATGGCTCTATTCCACCACAAAACATTAGAGCATCTACCGCTCAGAAGAAGCAACAGAGGCTGAACAGACCCTATGTAAAAGATGAGGAAAGGCCTTTGGGAGAGATGCATTGGTAATGTTAGCTTCATTTAGAAACCTCAAAGAAAGACTGCCCAGGAGGGACAGTGAAGGGACACACTGAACCTAAATCATGGGATGCTGTTACAAGAGCTCTGTTCCTGCCTACAACGTGAAATTCTTGGTTTATTCTTGAAATAACGGTTCAACCTTTTTGCAACCATCTTTGCCTCATTATCTCTATTGTTCTGATGGAAAATTTAATTTGCAGTTAGCTAGTAGATGTACTCTAGATAAATCTAGGGAGGTTCATACCAAGAGGTAAACAGGGAGCTAGAATTCAGCATCATGTCTGTATTATCCAGCCAGTAGAAAATCAGATCTAGCAGAAGTCATAAATTTAAACTGTATCAAGGGTGATGGAGATCTATGCAAATGAGTAAGTGCAATAAAGATCTTCAACTGAAAATGCCTCACTGAAATTAAGCTGCCTGACATGGTTTTCTTTATTCAGTGTTTCAGTGACAACTTTGCTGGAGAAAAAACACTGGTATCCAGGCAACACTGGTAATAGCAGAGCTACCTAGGTTTAGAAAAGAGAGAGGATGAAAACCAGGAAAGAAGCAGCAGCAACCCAAGATAGTGCAGGAATTAATTACTGTTCTGTCTCCCTGCTGTCGTAGCCCTCCCAAACTCCACCTCAGCCCACCCACCTAGGCAGTCACTGTCACAGCAAAGACCTGTTGCTTAATGAACTGATGCTTCAGTGATTTTTTTTTTTTTTTTTTTTTTTTGAGTAACCCCTTGTCTGGGCTCTCTGTATACAGCAGAGATCTAGTAAATGCAATTTAGGGCTCAATTCCAGTGTTGGCATCCAATTTGGGGTGAGATGAGTTGTGCCCAAAATTCCACTGCCTACTTCTCTGGAAATGACAAATGGCAGCTTGGGGGGATCATAGTCTCTGAGGCTGGCAGTGGGCACAGGGAGGCACTAGAATGCATCCAGATAATGAAACTTGTCACTCAGCCTGTCATCCGCTTTAATAATGCATTCAAATGCAGCAAGCTCTTTCTCCAGAGATAGCTGGTAGTGCACAAGAGATCATGAGCTTAACAGAAAGTATGTATAATTAATGTTCTTTATGATGTGCAATATGTAGAGGAATCTAAAAATAGGAGAGGTTTTAAGAACATATATTAGGCCATCTGGGATTGGAGGAAAAACTGAAGTAGGAGGGGAGGTGCAACACCAAGGTGAGGAGAGTGAGACCCAGGAGAGACTCTGAACACAAAAGACAACTGTCCCCGTGGATAAGCCACCAATACTTCATATGCATTCAAGTGAAGAAGAGAAGCAAACGGGGTAAATCTAAGTGAAGAAACAGAGAACAGTTACACAGACCTGATGAGATGCTAGAGGACATACATGACTGATCAGAAGCCTGGCAAACTCTGGCTGTTACCTTCAGGGCTGAATTTTAAGCAAGTTACGGTAGCACAGCCAAGAGAGCACCTTGTTATTACACACTGGCTAACACAGTATTTTAATTTACCTTTTATTTTGTTAATTTCCTGGCTTTTAAGCTCCATAAGTTTGACTTTTAAATAGTCTCTTGTGTTCTTCAGTTTGTGGGGTGGGTTTGAACCAGGTTAAATCAAAGAAACCACGGGCAGGTTGGCTTGACACAGACAGTGGCTCACTAGAAACGATGGGCCAGAGGAGGGGTATGAAGGGAGCCTGTGAGCCCCAGGAGTGCAGGCTGGTGTTTGCTCGTTTTGCCTTCTGCTGGCTTTGCAGCTTTCCCTGGCCGGCAAGACAAATGGCAGACACCAAAGTGTACCCCAGGAGCCCAGTGAGAAATGCACAGCCCTCACAGCTGCTCTGCCCCTCTTCCTTAACTCCTTTGGGCTCCAGCTCACAGTCTCAGGTGCATTTAGCTGCTTAAGACATTAACTCCTCCAGAAAAGGCAGTTTAGGACAATATGCTAGGTGGCCCAGACACCAAAGTGTACCCCAGGAGCCCAGTGAGAAATGCACAGCCCTCACAGCTGCTCTGCCCCTCTTCCTTAACTCCTTTGGGCTCCAGCTCACAGTCTCAGGTGCATTTAGCTGCTTAAGACATTAACTCCTCCAGAAAAGGCAGTTTAGGACAATATGCTAGGTGGCCAACACATTCCCCCCACCATCTCTTCTCTGACTGGTGGTCTCCAAGCTGACCCAGCTTTGAGCAGGAGGTTGGATAGGGACTTAGAATCATAGAATTATAGAATGATTTGGGTTGGAAGGGACCTTAAAGATCATGTAGTTTCAACCCCCCCCTTGCCATGGGCAGGGACACCTTCCACTAGACCAGGTTGCTTAAGGCCCCATCCAACCTGGCCTTGAACACTTCCAGGGATGGGGCATCCACAACTCTGGGAAACCTGTTCCAGTGCCTCACCACCCTCATAGTGAAGAATTTCTTCCTCATATCTAATCTAAATCTACCCTCTTTCAGTTTAAAGCCATTACCCATTGTCCTATCATTACATGCCCTTGTACAAAGTCCCTCTCCAGCTTTCTTGTAGGCCCCCTTC
>NW_008824866.1:636797-664075 GCF_000699105.1 Pygoscelis adeliae | reverse complement strand
CCGCACCCTGAGGTCTGCACTGCAACCTCTCCCTTCAGCAGCTCCGTCTGGGTGGAGGCATCGGCCACTGCTGGGGTAGATGGTGCAGACCCCCCAGACGGAACTGCAGGCTTTGCTCTCAGATGGGTGCCCGCCATTCTGCCTTGAGGGTCATGTAGGATGAGTGCCCTTCACCTGTGCAGATGGTCACAGAATGGTGCCCGGTTGCTAGGTTATGTGTACTTCTAGTCTCCCACTCGGCCAGTGGAATGCCCTTCCTTCGAAGAGGTGCCCTTCCACGTGAACTGCCACACAAACTGCCATGCCACGCCCTGGCTGATGCACCACGCCCTGTTTGCCCATCCTTTTCGTAGTGCTCCTGGTCACTAGCGCTCCCTGGGGCTGCCTACTTCCTGAGGTCCCTTCCAACCTGAAGTATTCTAGGATCCTGCAAACGCTTGGCGGAAGAGTAAGTGGGCATCCAGAGGCCACAGCTAAGCCTACCAGATATATGAGTTAAAGCCCTACTGCATCCCAAATTCAGCTCCTAAATGCAGCCCTGTTGAAACCCCTGTGCTCAGCTCCCCAAACTCTCTGCTCCTTTCCCACCATCCCTCAGACCACATCTCCCCACTTCTCCTCCTCACTACCAGTGATGTTACACCCTCGCACTTTCCTCCTAGCCTGCTTCCCCTTCTCCATGATTTCGCCCCACCACTGCAGCATGAGTCTCACTTCCTACCACCTAGCCCCAATTTTCCCTTTCCCACGCCAGGGTCCTCTTATTCCCCCTCTGTCACAGAAGCTGTCTGCCTCCTCTTCCTACACCATTATACTGATGTGGGAAATAAATCACTGAACATTATGTTCAACTCTACGGATGAATAGACCGAGGAACTTGGGCAATTGCTGTGCTGAAAAGTATTAACGTGTCTTTGCAACTGTTCATTTGTTTGCCTGTTTGGTTTTTTTCTTTTTAAAGCTGTAGACAGTTATAGAGATTGAGATCTGTGTCAGAGTGAGGAATAGCCTCTTTTTTTTTTAATTGGTCAGCAATAGAATACAACAATACAGAAATGCAGACAAAAAATTGTGTCAAAGTGTAAGCTGGCAACAACTTGGCAACAAAACAAGCAATTTATCATTGTTCTGAAGTCTCATTGGTTTTGAAACACTGGTTTTAGCAGTACAACACATGCACAACTCTAAGCTCGAATTGTCAGCCTTTAAGTCATTGAAGCAAATACTGCATCCCTGGTCATCTGAGAAGAATTGTATACTTTTGGGTGAATCAGAACATTTTTAGCTTTTTAACTAATTATTAAGGTAAAACTTTCAAAACTAGGCACAGATCCTACTCCCACTGAGAGTGGTGGCAGATAGCCTGCTAGATCAAGAGAAGGGCAGAAAATCTGGGAGATGACCTGTTAAGGATTAAACATTACAGAACCAACACATCCTATTGAAATCCTTGAGTTCATTTCATGCCTTGATTGCATCATGCTTACGTTAATATCCACAAATTGAGAAGTAAATAGGTCCTGTAAAATATCTGTATCTATATGGCAGGGCCTTTCTGAAGGCTCATGAAAATTTTCAGTCTGGAAATACTGAGTTAGTATTTCAAATGAAAAATATTATGACTTGGCACCACATCAAAATCATGACAAATAAAAGCTATTGGGTAGAAAATGGGAAAAAAAAGAATTTGTTCAGGAGCTTAATTGTTATGTTGAAATGACTCCTTCTTCTCATACGTCAGCATAAAACAGACAGACAGACATGAAAGCTGCAGTTAGGATTGTTTCTTGTTCGTTTCTTTAAGAAAGGGGTAATACACAATAGGAGAAGTTAAAGATAGAAAATACATACTGATCTATAGAGTGTATTTTCTGTATTTTGTCCAATCCAGCCTTAAAAAACTCAAATGAAAGTGTCCATCGCCTATTTTTCCTACCCAAAACTATTTCACAAATAAGTATAATTTGTGATTAAGTTGTTTTCCTGGTACTGGAGCTATTTATGAATCTCATCTTTTTACTTTTATTTTTATTGTCAGGCCTTATACTAAATAATTCCTTTCATAACTGTTTATAACTTCAAGTATTAGTATATCCTTCCTTTTCCTCTTTTCAATTCTTAGATGAGCTTTATGTACTATTTTAAACAGATTAGTACTCTCCTCATAAATGCATAGACTGCTTTTACTGCTTCTGTCTTGTCCAATAGTTTTCCAATAAAAACACAAAATTTAATATTTGCCTCAAATGTTCGTTCTGTTAAGCTTAACTGATTCAGTCTGGTAAAGGCATTTAAAACCACCCATTTCGCAGAATACTTTTGTACCCATTCCACTGGTGGTCTGGATGAAGTACCAAAGGAGGAGTACTAGCCATGATTCAAAGACTATGGTTTAATGTTTGCACCTCTCCCGGTTTGTGCAACAAGAAAAACATTTCACTTTGAGACTAAGCATTTATGCTGTTTTATGCAACTTAAGGGTCTGCCTCCATCTAATGAAGCAGTTTAAGCTCATTCAATTGATTTTGCACTAAATCTGTTGAGCAGTGCTCAAGCTGTGAGGATGCTGCCTATCACATTTTAAGATGTGACCTTTAAGTATGCTTTATACAGACAGACCCTCAGTCTACCTCCAAGCTGAAGAGATTCAGGACCATCCCAGTACAGAAGCACTTGGAGATGCTTTAATCCATCCCCAAAGTCAAGCTGTTGTAGTCTGCCACACAGTCAGGAAGATCTGGAGAGATGATGAGGCAGGTAATAGATTTGATCACTGCAGCTCAAAAGAGCAAGAGGTTAAGGGGGCAGAGAATGGGGAGCAGGTCTTCCTGGGCAAGTACCAATATTTCCATGGGGGATCCAGAGGCTGCACACTAAGAGGGGGACAAGAAAAAAGGCTGAACTGATGAGGTTGCCAGTCATGAGAGGAATGTGGTTTAGCTGAAGGATAGCGTGAAAAAATTATTTTTAAAAGTGCCCAAGCATTTTTATTAAGCACATTCAGAAGGAAAGGAGCTGGTTTGGAGAAAGAAGCTGTGATCACAGCCTTGGAGCAGACTAAAATATCTCTCTTCCATGCAAAGGGCTACTGAGGGGGGACAGAAAGGACAGGAAGCACAGATGGCCCCTAATGCCCGTGCACAAAGCACAAGGACAGGCAAGTCCCTGTGCACTCTGCGGGCACTGACAGATAAATCACAGCTGGTTTTGAGTGCCTGTAGCACCATCTCCACGGTGGAGACTGCATATAGACAATTCATGCCTGAGAATCTCCCTGCTCTGAGACTATTAGCTTAAAACCTCCTTCATCTTATCCTGCCTACATCTCAGATATACTACCTCAAGGGGAGGGCAGGAGCTCGAGGAAAACCAGTCTGCTGACCTACTGTGGGTCATTTTGGGGTAGACAGGGGAGATGAGCCAGGTATGAGGAGGATGGATGCATTTAGACTTGGTGGGACCTGGGTCTCCTTCAGGGCCAGATCTCTATGTCAGGGAGGTTTAACACAAATCTGGAGGAACTTAAAGAATACCTGTATGCATAGCCAGAGTTAAACAGAGAGCTAGCTCTGCCCAAGAGATCTGGGAACAAATTCATCACAGCTAATTGACTACTCAAACCTTTTCTTAGTTTATGGTAGATATTAATGGTGCACTGAATACAAAGGAAGATATTAAAGAATTTAGTCAGTTGGTGAATGACCTCTTGATAGCTATCCTGCACACTGAACATGTAACATTTCTAACATGATTAAATATTAGTACTGGAAAAATGGTGGACAAAACATGAAACATTTTTCCCCATCCTTAATGCCAATATCCTAATAAAAAAGCAAGCCAAATATCAGAGGAATTGCTCAAAAGAGAGACCATTAAGGTGAGCTTAATTCTGGAAACTGGATTATAGGACTTACACACTGCAGAGGGAATGAAGAACCCTGAAAATCCTTTTGTTGCATCTTCTAGAGAAGTACAAACAAAGTATTTTAAAGAATAGTCTGGTGAATGTTTCCCAGTTCTCATTAGTAAGAGAGTTCTCAAAATCCCAAGTTCTTGGGCCACAAAGATGTTACATTACAGTGAGTGGGAGAAATCCATTTCTACAACAATATCTGAGAATCTTTTTCCTAAAGCACCATCAGGGATATCCATTTTCAAAGCCTAAAGCAATTTCTTGCCCCACAGCTATTTAGAAGGAGCATATAAAAATGCAAAGGGATCTCAACAATGTCAGTCTAAGCAAGTTAAGTGTAAAACAACTCTCTTCAGAATGATGAAAACTGCAGAAGAAACGATCTCTGATACCACTGACCTCTCCTCATCCCACCCCCAAGTTATTTCTGCAGGCAAAAGCAAGACAATGAGCTAAAAACCACAGCAGCCTAAAATTACCCGAGCTACATGTAAAACATGATTTTTAATTTTTAAGTATAAAAAGCTTTTTAATGATCACATCAAATTGTATTACTCTTCCACTTTTAAATTAAAAATTTACCAATTTCTCCTCTTGAAGAAAACAACTGCTGTCTTCTCAAACTATTATAAACCCTGAACAGATGTAGAGCTTGCATCGTTGCAACCACACACAAAAATACTTCCACTGTGTGAGAAGAAAAATACAGTCTTTGTAGCTTAATTTGAAGAAAAAAAATAATTAAAATCTACTGGTGTCATGCCAATTCATGGTCTGTGGTGCTGGATTCTTTCTAAAACCAGCCATCAGAAGCACCCAGCTCAATAGAATGAGGCACAAAATTTTCACTATTTAATTGATACCGGGTTAAGTGCAAAATTCAGTTGGATGCAGTTAAATGTGGTAGCAGAGCATAATAGATGTTGGCTCCATCTATTTTAAGACCCAGGATGCTTCCCGTCTCAGAGGTCTGGAGATATATGATGGGTACAGCCCAAATCCATTCTGGGCAGAGACTCCACTCTGCCTTATCCTCCTCCAAAACCCTGGTTTCCAAGCAAAGGAAACTTTCCATGCAGACCCAGAGTGATGGAAATCTTCAGAGAATCCCCTAGATGACTGGGCATACTGCAAAGCACATTTCCCCTCAGTGCACCATACTGAGTACCCAATGTCAGGGAGAGTCAGCTCTTACCATGTGGGATGTGTTGACACCAAATTTGGAAAAAACTGCTTACCAGAAGGGTGGACTTAGGGTTCAGGTACACATTTGGAGTTTGTAATCAAGTGCTTAATTTCTTCATTTAAAAAATTAACTTACGAAAGACACACATTCAACAATACCTCAAAACCACTGTCATCTAGACTGTGCAAAGTCCACCCTCCACCACCTAAAAAAGGTCACAACTTAATGAGAAAAATATTTCTTGATCTTTTAAATTGGAAGACCTGCTGCCTAAGCTGTCCTTTGCCCAGTTGTTAGCAGATGATGCACATGTGTCTTCGTCAGTTTGTCATTGCCCTAAATTACGAACTCTTCTAAAATTAAAAGGATGCTCTCTCTCTGGCTTTAATTTCAGAAGACAGGGAAGTGTCTAGTGGTAGGAAGTGTTACTGGGAAGTTATTGTTGTAATTGGCTGCCTACGTAATTTTTACTTTCCCTTCCTTAAGGGAATGTTTGCTAGACTAAATAAAATTTCAGATCTCTCTATTGTTTGGGCTATGAAATGGATACTGTCAGCTGATATATGGGAATGGAATATAAGATATTAAAGTGCTTTCTGGGGTCTTCCAGGGTACGCATTTTGGGTCAGTTAAAAAAAAAAAAAGTGGATGAGAATTTTGATAAGATATAACAGTTAGGAAAATGGTTTCTTGGTATTTGTTGTAAGTAAGGGGAAATGGAGAATGGAGGAAACAGCAGCAACATTTCTTTGCATATTGCAAAAGTAAAGAAGAAGGAATCTGCCCAGATAAAAATCAACCCTAAATGTGACCTCTTCTTTGTAGCAGTTTAATAAGCAATGGAATTTTTTCCCTTCCCTTCACTGCTTTTCACTTCTTGTTTCTAGTTTTCTATATTTGCATTTTATTCAGTTTGGGCAACAAATTAGATTGGTCAATGTCCCTTTATGTTCAGAGACATCTGGAAATGTCTACAGTTGTTAAAGGTATAACTACTGCCACCAAAATCACACTGGGATATGTCATATTAATTTACATTTTCATTTCAGGTAATATCTCATTCCTTTCTTTGAGAAATCTTTCCTACAATGGTGAACTACAGTGGCTTTATATCTCATTCTCCAAAGTTCTGCAATAGTTTAACATTAAAGGTTACAGTAAATTGCCTGCAGTTTCCTTCCTCCATTCTCTCTTTGCTAAATTGCACCCCACATATGGTTGGCTGCCTCCTTCCACTACAGCCAGGCAGTCCACCAGGAAGATAACTCATCTTTTCTACCTTCCCATGCAGAATCACTCACTGCAATGTCACTTCCAAGCATGAAACTGGTAGCTAGAGACAGACCATGAAATGTTACTGCTTGTCAATAGCAAGTGAATGAGCTCCAGCGTATGCAGAGCGGTTGTGATATCTCAGCCCTGGATGTTTCAGCTGTGGGTATGAAGCAACTTGATTAAGGGATACAGCTGCACACTGTATTCCTGTTTTCACAGCCTCTGTATGCTATTGCCCTGTCCACTCTGCATTAGCACAACATGATAACATATCTTAAAATGTATGTTTCTTTATCAAAGAAACAGACATCTCATGCCTGTCAATACCTTAATTACCAAAAAAACACATGAAGTAAAGAGTAAGATCATATCAAATGAATCCTAAGGATAGGACTTCTGCTAAAGTCCAATTAATCTGCACATGAAGGAACAAATTAACAACTTTGACAATGTCCATGAAGAAACTGAACATTTCAGGAAATTTCTAGGCCTTTTTTGTCACACACCGCAGAGAGTCAAGCAAGTTTGCCCATGCAAACATGAATCATGGTAATGGGCAGGGGACAGGCAGCAAAAACCGCTTGGTGTGACGGTAACATAGAAAACACATTGTAGGTACTCAGGATCAGACCACAGCTCTGTGCAGTCAGCAGGATGCCAGCCCCCCACTTTGGGGGCTTGCAGAGCCGGCAGCGCTGATTCAGCACTGGGTGACCAACTGCAGGAACTAGCAGAGCACAGAGTGACACAAAAGACAAAACTATGGAAAAAGAAAGATATTAGAAGAGTCTCTGAGTAAAGTAGAGGGTTTGTGTTAAACTGTCAGCTCAGGTAATTTTATGAACAATTTCTTTTCAAATCACAACATTAACATTTTCCCCTTGTGTTCCTGCTGCAGTTCCTGTGGTATTATTCCTCTAGTCACAAACAAGCGTTTGATTAAAGTATGTACCCAAGGAAGAAATGGCAAACCATCTCACCTATGACAGATATACATCCCAGTGGAGTGACAAGGGCAATGGGGGCAAATCCATAGGCTGCGAAATTGCCCAGCTCTCCAAGCCCCAGGAGGGTAATTCCACACCACCATAGCTTGCTTGTGTAGTAGGGCTTCATCTCTGTTCGGCAAGCCAGTCGGAGATGAGCGAATTTCTAGAAAGTTAATTATTAGGAACAGGCATGAAAAGAATGACTTCCATTGTGTTCTTACATCTGACAAAAGTAGAATAATTAAGGGGGCTGTCAACTTCAAATTCCAGGTGCGTCAAGGTTTTCTTTTTAAACATGACTTTCAGCTTGTTGTTGCAGACACACTGCTTTGTGTTAACTCAGTGCTGCTTCGGATGTGTGCTTTCTTAGCCGTGGTGGAAATGACTGAAAAATTAGACCTCTGAATAAATCCGAAAAATATTAAGTGAATACTAGCTAGTGCTTACTTGCTATCGCTGCACACCTCTGTTCTTCTCTCAAAGCAAAGCTCAGCAGTTGTGCTGTGAATCTGAAAACACTCAAAGGCAGGACTTGGGGCAGAATCAGAACTGTGGCAACAAACTGGGAGATGGGGACCAGACAACATGGTGTTCCTGCTCTGTGATACATATCCTCACCAGAAATACAATTTCAAAATGAAAAAGGCAGCACTTAATCACATCTGCTGTAGGGAGGACTCTAAATTAATTAGGTAGAATTTAGAATTTGGCTACAATCTCCTGTTTGACCTTAGAAGAAGATCTCAGGTAAAGCTTTATTTTCAGAAGGAAAACCAGCCAAACTTATATCAACAGGTATAATATATACTCAAGTTATACTTCATCCAGGAAGTATGGGCCAAACAGTAACATCTGTGATATACCACAGTCTCGTGAGAGGATACAGCACATCATTGCAGCTTCATGCTGTGGAACATGTTGAGGGGATGAAACCCTAGGAAGAAGTTTAGCCCTCCAAGGAGAAAGGGAACATAAGGAAATCAAACTTCTCTGAGCCACAGATCAGCAATTCACAGTAACATCCAGGATTTTGCATGCTTCATTTTTATAAACAAACAAACAAACAAAAAAAGCCCAAAAGAGAAATGGATATTAAATAATATTGTGAAATCAAGAATCCAAGTTTCTGCTGAAAACCAAATAGGACAAGTTCTTAACTGAATCCTGAGCTCTGGTTTCTCCCCAGATTCTTGTAGGAATAACTCTTGAGGGCACAGTGTGATTGAAAAGATGTGTGATGAACACAGAAGGGTGAGCTCAGCAGCTCCCCTACAGCCTTCTTTCTCCAGATGTCTGCCTTCTTTGCATAGCAATGTGCGTGAATGGTATTTAGGTGGAGGCTGTTTATAATCCAGCTGAAATACATTGCAAATGGTGGGCTGTTCTTTAGCTGACAACCAGCTAGAGGGAAGAGGGGGAGAATAACTGACTGCATGGTGGGAAAGGGAGAGAGAACAATAAAATTTGGCCTGTCCATTTAATATGAGTGTGAAAATAAATGTTGAGATCTAGAGAAAGTCATTATTCATCTTTAGACGATGTTGTTACTAAATGGAGAAAAACCTATTTTAGAGGATAAATAAAAATTTCAGTTGAAACTGTCAAATGGTAATGCAGAGCTATTGGGTTTTCCTAAACAGCATTTAAAAAGCTGGAAGATAGTTCAAATCCAGTAAATGCTGTTAATGATTACAAGTCAATAGACGGCTGTCTGCGTGCCTCAGTACATTCCCTGGCAAAGCATCCACTTTGGCACTCAGTGCCCTCAGCAGACAAAAGATATGAAGTCTGAACAACCTTATTATTATGGGCTAGACTGAATTTCCACTTCACCAACATGAGTTTTTCCATTGAAACAGAGCCTGTCCTAGTACTGTCACTGTCAGCAGGTTGGAACTCATATTGAAGAGGCAGCAGTCATCTCAACCTGCCTGCCATCTCTGGCTAAACAGATTTCTTTCTATGGGGTTCTCCAACTAGAGATACTTAAAATAGAAGGGAATCATTGAAGAACCTTCCAGCATTAATAAAATGGGTTATTATGAATAGAAGATTTCATATTCCACAGCTTTCTGTTTCATCCTTTACAGAAAAAGCAAGAAGTAGCTTTATATGAGACATATACAACTCATAAAATACAAGCTAGCAAAAACACTTTTTCTGGACCACTTACACAACAATGTCTTTTGCACTTTAAAAACTTTTGTTAGAAGACCTAAAAATACCGTGAAGTCTACAAGATACAGATTATAATGAATTATTTAACTTTCTACTGAGTATGTATTCTGATTATTAATACAGAAAAGATTTTATAAGTCTCATCCTACAACCCTTTGCCATAGTTGTAAGGTCAGTACCTCCCATTGCTTTTATGATTTAAAATAATATTTACTCAGATTATTTCATCCTAATTGCAGAAGGAAAACTAAATTGGTCAAAGTTGTTTTGGAGCCCAATATTGAAAAAAACTTTATGTCTCTATGCATTTAATTACATTGATCGCTCCATTAAGCAGCCCCTAAGACCTTGTGTTCAATTCCATTTTAGATTTGGACACGCTGAGACAGGCTCACATGACATCCAGTAGGACCACAAGCGGGTCACAGCTGGTATTTCCTTATGGCACATTACAAGGAGGAGTTATGAATTTTTATTCTGTTCCCATATGGGAATCACAGCACAGAACAGGTTGAGAGCTATGATACTGCCAACAACTACAGCAGGACACTAGTTAAAGAGAGGGAATGTTTATTAAATGCAACAAAATTTGTATTTTGAACTTCACCATAAAAACAAATTGCAACATAAATTACTTGCTAAATATAAACAACTTACTTAGAATAAAGAGAAATAATTTTATACCTGTATATTCAAAGAGACACTAATCAGAAAATTTGAAGCAGCAGCAAGTAAAACTCCCAAGAGCTGAGTCTGCAAGATCACAAAACAAAGAAATACAAAAACACTTATTAGTTTAAGAAGAACGATATAACAGTGGTTTTCTTACAGCGCATAGTAACCCAGTCAAAAACAAATTATTGCACTTTTCAGTTGCTGAGTTCATGCTGCACTGAGTAAACTGATTAAAAAAATACGTCTGCACAGCTGACTAAGGCTTAAGTAGTAAACAGCTGGGAACAGAAAGGGCATCACAGTGCAGAAGGTGGTTTTGCTGTCAGTAGAACACCTTCTTAAATCTCATGAAAGAGAAAAGACTAGACAGGTCTCAGTTAAACACTACACACATGTATTCTTCTTTTCAAAAAAAAGGACCTGTTTTATTACATAATCCAGAAGGAAAATCAACAGCAATTGAACCGTTCATATTGGAACACAATTATCTTACGTGTTAGCATATCCACTGTTTGACAGGGCAGCCAGGAACATAGGTCTCTTGACAGTTTCTTTAATGTATTGTGTTATTTCATCAAATTCTTTTCTAATCAGCCTGTCTAATTTTCAGTAGATTTGCAAACTTTCTATGAAGCTGAGAAATTAAAAACATTAAACATTCAAGCAGGATTCATTATTTTGGAAAGCAGCCATTTAAAGATGCTATTTCAGCAAGCTCAAATAACAGGTACACAGGAGAGGTCCCTGTCTATTTCAAAATGTTGTCACACTTTGTACGTTGTCATAAGTGTATTCAAGATCCATTCAAGGTCACTGGTATAGTGCTGTGAGGAGTCCCATTAGCTTGTAGAGAAGACAAACATACGATCAGTGAGTTTTCATAAACAAGGTCATGGTAACATAACACAGCATAGTTATTGTTTGCAAGCTGTAAAGCAGCATCCAACTCAGCGCTCACAGCTTCAGCTTTTATGAATCTTCTCCAAGAAGGTCACTGGGCACCTATGAACAGGCAGTGCCTACCAGCCACAGAAACTGTTGCCCCTCAACATTTATAAAGAGGCAATATGTGGTCCAGCAAGCCCCTGGAGATGACAACAGAGGGGGATCATCATTGTGGTTAGATAATTCCCAGACTAGGAAAGAGCATTCCCAAAAGTGTGAAAAAACAACAGCCTTATTACAAATGGATGATAATACTCTTATTTAGGAGACACAGCTGAATCCAACTGTCTCCGGCCCATGCATTTCTGTAGTGGCTTAGACTCAGAAGGAGATGCAGACAACAGAATCACTCTGGGTGAAATGCTTGGCCGACTGCCAGGTGTCACCAAGACATGACTGATGGGTACAAGGGGATGCAGAGAGAGGAATGCAGGAGGTGAGAGGGATCCCTTTGCTCACACATCCTCTGTGCTAAGTAATACAGCACCAGTGCCACAGTCTGTGCGCGAGAAGCGTCCAATGAGAAGCATTACTTGAGTTTTGCCCACAGCCTCTGGTGCCTGGCCACTGGAGGTCCTTCCCATCTTGCATCCTCTGCCCCCCATCCCAGTATCCCCCAGCAGATGCTCCAGCAGCACGTCCTGGGCTCTCACACACGGTGTATTTTCCATGCTGTGGGAACATCTTCACTGGGAGTAGTGGGGAGTGTGTGACAAGATGTCTCAGCACACCTCGGCACAGACATCTCTGCTGAGATTAGGCACTAACTATTACATGGGCACAAGCAGCCTTGCAGCCTCCTTACACACTGGGGATATGCTGTCAAATGGCCCCCATCCAGGGCTCCGCAGGAGCAGAGGGGATGGATTTTCCTTCCTAAGGCTTTGATGCTGGTGGTACTACATCTTGCACAAAGTTTGACCACTTCACAGGTGGATTATTGCACTCCCCTCATCATCACGCACACACTGCAGCTTCAATAAAACAGCAGTTAAATCAAAATTGTTTTCTTGCTCCCAAAGACTTGTTCTTTTTAAATGACAACATGCTCCCTTGTGAGGGGGTGAAGAAGTGGCCTTGTCAGCCTTGTCATGAAGGGTTCAAGAAAAATGAGACAGCAGGGAATAGAAAATAGAAACTGCCACCTCATTTACCCCATCGTTTTATTGCTTTCACATCAGTAATTGTAATACATCCACACTACTCTCAGCAGAGAACCCAGTCTCTCTGCAGCTCTTTCCACTTCAGCAGCCAATCCTGCCCTTATGGCTGCATCTCTGGATAACCCCTTGCAGCTCCTTACTCCCAGCTTTCAGCCAGGGGTCAAGACACTGTGCAGGACTCAGGACTCAGGTGCAACCAGCACCCCAGGGAGGAAACATGGGTGGTCTCAAGCCAGCCCAAAGGAGGGTCTCCATTCAGCTCTTGAGTAAAACTTGCATGCAGCTGGTGGGCAGAGGATGAGGCTGTGCATTCCATCTGTCATCCAAAAAAATGTGCAAAATCACATCCACATAGAGGTACTGATGATGACCTGAGTACCTGCCTCCAGAGACTGTGAATCGAATGCCCCCAGAGACTGTGAATCGAATGCCCCTTTCATGGCTTTACACACTGCACAGATAGGGACTCCAGCAGGAAGTCTTCCGATGTCCTGCATCACTGGTGTGCTCTCCAGAATTGACTGCTTTTGTTCTGTGGTGGTTGCTTCCTCAGGTACCTGTGAGCTTGGCTCAGATATCCTTGTGGGACGTGCAAGGTTTCTAACCTGATGACCACACCATGTCTGAACAGGAACCATCTCCCAAAAGTCATTGCTTTTCTTACAGGTTCCAGAAACTGCCAGGAACAGAAAGCAGCTCAAAAACTTGGGTCTTCTCAGTCTTCTCCTCATTTTCTGGGAAATACTGAGGCATGTGTGACTGATGTCTCAGTACTTCACTGTGAAATACCAAGATCAGTATTTCCCTCAGCATTGCCACTGACATGTCCCAGGGCCAGTAGCGTCAGGGGCTCCCCATGGCAGCAAGGAAGGACCTAGTAGCCTGGGCCCGTTCCGACCCAGCCAGGAGCAGGGCAGCTGGGGGCACCAGGGCAGCCCCAGCCCCAGGCATTGGGCATCTCCCTGGAGATGGGGACAGGATAAGGCTGGGCCAGTACATGGGCCCATGAGTGGGCCCGGCTCAGCGGGGCCCGTGGCTGGGCAGGGCAAGGCTGTGGGGAGCTAGAGATGGGTCCTGCTGCAGTGTTGCTGGGGCAGGGACTGACAGCCCCAGGGCATTGAAATGGGGTCCTGAGCCATGGGTAGACTAGGGGAGCCCAGAGGTGGGCAGGGATGGGCAGGGCAGTGGGTGCTTTCAGGGCCCTGGCAAACACATGCAAAGCTGTTGAGGTGACACTCCCTTGTGTCTAACTTGGGCAACTTCATGTGTCTGGACATAAGCTACAGGAAAAACAGTGCATGTTTTTCATAGTGGCAGTCTGGGCTCAAAACTTACCCTCATTGCTCAGGTCATTTTATCGTAATGACCACGTTTCACCTGAGCATTGCTGTTGGCATATATACTGCGCTGCCTGCTCTAGACTAACGTGTTAATGAGCTCTGGTTAATATGGTGATAGCCCCATACTTCCAAACCCAGGGCTGGACAGACCCCTAAAGATTAAAAGCAGCATATGATGCCCTAAGGAGGTCAAATATCACATGGATCTATTCAGGGAGATGAGATGAAAGTACGGTAACACCATGCAGCTATAGCATGGCAAAATGGTCTTGTACAGCTTCATACTCAGATATGCCAATATTAAAGAAAACAACAGGGAACAAAAATGCAGTAAAGGGGGAAATTGGATTGCAAACTTCACAAATCAGAGCACATCTTAAACCAGCAGGCATTTTCTAATGCACAAGAGCTATCATACACAGCAGCGCTCAAAGAAGGAGAGGAAAAATAGAATACCATATCTCAGGCTAGTAAAACCATGCATGAATGAAAGATGACATGCAACAGAAGATAGACCACCCTATCAAACTAAAATGGTTGCTGTATTGCCCTGAAGGCCACCAGAATGCTTCTGTTCCCATCTTCATACGTAAAAGGCTTCATTATTTGTGCTGTGTCTGCCATTCAGCATCCTTTAGAGGCTGAAGGACTGGTGAAACAGCCAGTTTTATAAGTAATAAACATGATATTCTCTGAACACAGAGTTTCCAGTTGTGATACCCAGTTGTGATATCATCCGCAGCACTGCAAGGCTTCCCATACAAAAGTCTTGAGACAAACCTCTGTGAGGGAATTCAGTTGCAGACACAACTTCAGAGCCATGGTGCTACTTCAGTCAACTAAGGACTTCTACAGGAAAAAGCCTTAAATATTCAAAACTGTTGGCATAAAATGCAAGTCCCTTCATCACCAAAACATCTGTCTGAACATACAGGCCACTTTGTCAGACCCCAGATTTCAAACTGTTGATGCATTCTTCCAGTGCTTCCCAATGCATGAGGCTTGTCACAGAAACATCCTGCCCTTAAGTTTTCCAGAAAGTAAAAAACACCACAGAAATTTGATTTCCTTCACCTTAATATGGTTTGGAACAAGCCATGAAAGTCACTTGCTGGCTTTGCAGTCCTTTCTAGGCAGTTCCTGAGCACACAGACCATGGACTGAGGCTGTGGATCTGCCAACATTTTCCTTGGTGGCAGAGCTGGCTTGAAGAATGACTTCCCCTAGCCCCTCATTCCCTCACTGCCTCGTTTGCATTAAAACAACTATTTGTGAGGCTGGCAAGACACTGTGCCAGGTTTGAAATAACCCTCCCAAAATATACTCCATTAGCATTATGTTCTTAATAAGCCACCTGCCAATGTCTAACACTGAAGACAGATTAAAATTCACAAGCCACAGCAAGGGTTTTGAAATGGCGACCCTGCACAGTTTGCCAGTGGTGACAGTGGCCAAGGGCCACTGTCTGTACAGGGGGTTGCCGGGGGGGGGAAGAGTTTGAGAAGTGGCAAATTTATCTCAAGCAAGGCACCCTCAGCAGTTGCCTGGCATCTCCCGTCCCAGCTGCGTGAGGCTCTTGCACAAGCACAGGCATGGGGAAGAGAGGTTTGAAGGATCAGTCAGGAGGAGACCATTTGCCAAGTGGAGTGGCAACATATTGCTATTCAAAATAAATGAGCGGCAGTACGGCGTATTGCTGCATACAGTCCTGCTTCGAACACTCACACAGGACCTGATGCTTATTTACCCTAACACTTTTTCACATTATTCTGGTAGTATTTTAAAAGGCATTTTACATGCAAGGTCTCTTTTTATTGTCAAAGTAAAGTAAGGGGTTTATGGCAAATGAAAGCCAGGCTGAAATCTAAACCTTTGGCACTAATTCTAATAAATTTATCCCTTGCAGACTAAAATCTGCACTGGAGACTCAGTTATACAGCGAGATGCAATTTATCCATATTACATGTATGTTTTCCTAATGCACATTGAACTGCAGTTGCCAGGCCTGTGAAATGAAAACTTAGAAAGATTAACTTAATTTGCATTGAGTAAAAGGTATGTGGCCATTATTTATGGAAACTTGCTATGTCTATAAATTGAACTGATGAGCAGGAAAAAAACACTTCAAATGTATGTTGTCAGCTCACTTATCAAGGCTAGTTAAACCGTTCCTCCCATTTGTCTTTATTTCTGCATTTATTTGTGATCTAAAGGTGTTCCCAACAAATGTAATGACATATACCGCTTCAAAAACTACACATCATTTCCAGTAATTAAGATTTTGCCAGATATCAATGGATCTTATAAAAAAAGGGGGTAAAAATGCCTCCTAAACTTCCAATTCTGAGTTAACTCTGAAGCAAGGGCAATTCAGAGTCCTTAACAAAAACCATATTTTTCAAAGAGCCACCATGTGGAATTAGGAGAGGCTTATCATTTAACTATTATTATTCACAAAGTTCTGGCTGTACTCAGTGCTTACAGATGTATAAAGAAAACAACGTCCTTGTTTCAAAGGTTTTCATAGTGCAATTCATACACTCATATATGGGCTCAGGCCCATATGAAGTACTGAAGGAGACCTGAAATAAGAGTAAAAGGGCAATTACCAGTGTTGGAACATGTAATGAAAATACATTTGATTCGTTCATTGTGACATAAAAGAAAAAGAACATTGTTCAATATAAAAGAAGGAGAGAATTAAAACATTTGGCACCATTTTTGTAAGGAACAGAAGGAGAGAGGAGACCTTGGTAACTAAGTCAGGAGAAATTTGAGTGGAGACAAGACAGTTTGTAGGTTTTACACAGGTCGCCAGGCTGGATTCCAGACCACAGTAGATAAAATTCCTATCTCATGAATATTACAGTACCTTTGCCTTTACTAGGTTTTACCTTTCATTACCTCACAAATTTAAAATACATCTTTTTCCAGAAAAGAGGCAAAGTGTAAAGGCTGGAAGGAGAGCCTGGTAGGTTATCAAAAGGTGTGGGAACTTGAGAGGATAAAGCAACTACAGAAGTGGGACCCTTCTATTCATCTCCATACTTTAATCATTTTCACGAGATCTTATTTATATTCATCAGTCTGATTAATTAATGTCCATAATGGATAACAAACTGAGATGAAGAATATGAATTGTGAAATATACTAAAGTAACTTTCAATATGCTCACTAGGGTTATATACAAACATATACATCCACTATAATGTTAACAAGCATTATGAGTAGTAATTTTTTTTCCTTTTTGAAGAGTTACAACCAAACCTCCCAACTCCTAAATTTCACCTTCTTATTCTCAGGAAACAAATCTCAAAATTAGAAATAAATGGGAGAATGAGGAAGGGACAGAATGGATTTTTACACTGTTCCTCAGGTGAATAGCCTAGGATACTTTGCTGCATAACTGAAGACCATTTCATGTTTTTAATACTGCCTGTTATATTGCAAATACAAACACCTCTGATTACTGTATAACAGAGGCTCTAAAAATTTCAATCATAGTTGATAACGTCTTAATAGAAAGATTTTCTCAAGGACCATCACATAACACCTCCATGGCAACTACAGAAATTACATACCAGGAAAAGCAAGAATAGGATTATAAACTTTTGCCAGTCTCCAGGACCCCAGGAGAAACAAGGAAGCAATCCAGCATTGCCTGACCAGCTTCTACCACAAAATAGGCAGTTGGCTGGGGATACTCCTCTATTGCTGCCCAGGAGCAGGCTTTCTGGATATTCCTGTTTGACCTGGTGTATAAGGTAAGGTTCAAGCCAGAGCACTCAAAACCTAGGTATATTAATTCCCAGAAGCTACAGCCTGGCTCACATTGAGAGGCTGCGCTGCTCCTCTCCCTGTTTCATGTGACTCCCTGGACCCCTAAATCAAGAGCCGAGGAGGGGACACAGGGCTCATGGGGAGCTGGAGTGTACCAGTTCATGCCCTGCGAGATGGAGCAAGCTCTGCCTGTACTCAGAAAGACAGGCAAGCTCAAAAGGCAGCTATCTGAACAACTGAGTGAATAGCGCTGTGAAGTGTTACAACAGGTTGCAGGACAAGGCACAGAGAGTACTGTTGAAGAGGTGGCTTGCTCTGCATGTACACACAAACATGCCTCCAAACCAAGCATAGATAGCTCATTCCCTCCTGTCGTTGTACAATCATAGAATCATAGAATCATTAAGGTTGGAAAAGACCTCTAAGATCATTGAGTCCAACCGTCAGCCCAACACCACCATGCCCACTAAACCATGTCCCTAAGCGCCGCATCTACACGTCTTTTAAATACGTCCAGGGATGGTGACTCAACCACTTCCCTGGGCAGCCTGGTCCAATGTTTAACCACTCTTTCAGTAAAGACATTTTTCCTCACGTCCAATATAAACCTCCCCTGGCGCAACTTGAGGCCATTTCCTCTTGTCCTGTCACTAGTTACTTGGGAGAAGAGACCAACACCCACCTCGCTACAACCTCCTTTCAGGTAGTGGGAGAGAGCGATGAGGTCTCCCCTCAGACTCCTTTTCTCCAGGCTAAACAACCCCAGTTCCCTCAGCTGCTCCTCATAAGACTTGTTCTCCAGACCCTTCACCAGCCTCGTTGCCCTTCTCTGGACACACTCTAACACCTCGATGTCTTTCTTGTAGTGAGGGGCCCAAAACTGAACACAGTATTCGAGGTGCGGCCTCACCAGGGCCGAGTACAGGGGCACGATCACTTCCTTGTACTTGTCATATAAGTCTTGCTGGAGTACAAATGAACTATTTCTAGTTCCACTTAAATCAGATGACACACAAAACCCTGACAGCAATGTAGCCAGCTTAATATATTCTATACCAAATCCTAAAAAGAACTCTTGTATAAAAATGTCCCTTTACCAACTGAGAGGAGTGGGGGAATGACATGTCTTTTCCAGCATGCACCTCTCCAGCATCACTTTCCAACAAAGGCAGGTTTGTTTCCCATCCTGTCTCAATTAATCCTCTGTTAGCTATAACTAACCCTCCCTTTGATATGCACAGAAAATGCTTCTCCACATCACAACCCGAGTGAACATGCTCCGCTGTTGAACCCCGGTGCCACACGTGCAGGCCAGGGGTAAATGTAGCCTGGAAATGAGGACACTTCCAAGCCAGTGGCATTTCAGAACAGTTTCTAACAGGAGTAACAACAGGGGAGGGGAAAAAGAACAGATCTGACTGCATTTAGAATGAAGTTTGATCCATCTGTTAAAAGAATTACTTGATTTTATGGTAGGGGAATGGGCAGCTCAAAGGCCCTTCCAGTCTGCTGTTCCTACAGAGGAGGGGTGCTGTACATTAGTTCCTTGCTTTCCTTCCTGCACCTCACGCACTTGGCTCTCCTAGTTTCACTTCCACAGAGAGTGTTAATCATTTACAGATAGTTCCTAATGAAAAAAAAATGACTGGACTCCAGAAGGCAGAACCTTCTGGTTAGCAACATTATTCATTTAAATATAAACAACTGCTAGATTATCAGTGATGATTTAAAAACAGGAGGTCTTGCACTCTCTAAAATATTCACATGTATGTATATGGGTGCATACACACACAAACTCACAACTGGATGCATTTAATCTGCAGATGCTTCTGGTCAAAACTTTAAGATGCAAATCTGGGGATAACAAATAAACTCTTTAAAGAAATGACCTCATATGCAAATTTCTTGCAGGGGCCTGAGATATAGGCAATGGGCTCATGTTTTCCCATTTGTCGCCCTGTGACACATTGCAGTTGTGCATTTTGATCTTTTACTACAAACTGTAACCTGATTTAAAGTATTGGTTACCATTTTCTAGTTCATAGTGGGTGTTCTAGACACCCACAGGAAGCCAAGATTCACAAGTATCCAAAACATCTACTACATAGTTGCCTTCTGTTGCAGAAAACAGAGATCAGTTTAGCTTGATGATCCCTTCTAGGTACCTTTATCACCTTTTTATATTCTCTGTTGCACTTAAAGAGATAACAAGGTGGTGGGTTTTTTCCCCAGTTTTGAGTATTATTGCTCTTTCAGCAACTGTACCTTATGTGGATTCTCCCATATAGAACTTGATGTCTTTTTTTCCAGTATTTTAGCGTTAGTATGGGATATAATAGTTAGAAAGTTTCTTCTTGACAGGGATTACTATAGAGATGGGGCCATGAAGATAAATTCTGTCTACTCCCTTTCAGGAATTAAAAAAATGAAGGAGAACTGAGCACTCTTTTCCTGAGTCAGATGCTATCATCTGTATGCTTTTGTAAACCACTCATTGCTTTTTAGTTTGTCCTAGTAGCCTCTGATGTGTAGTTGTTGTGGTTCAACTCCAGCCAGCAGCTCAGCCCCACACAGCCGCTCACTCACTCCTCCCCAGCAAGATGGGGGAGAAAATCAGAAGGGTAAAAGCGTGAAAACTCGTGAGTTGAGATAAAGTCAATTTAATAGGTAAAGCAAAAACTGCATGCATAAGCAAAGCAAAATGAAGAATTCATTCACTACCTCCCATCGGCAGGCAGGTGTTCAGCCATTACCAGGAAAGCAGGGCTCCATCACACATAATGGTTACTTGGAAAGACAAATGCCATAACTCTGAATGTCCTCCCCCTTCCTCCTTCTTCCACCAGGTTTTACTGCTGAGCACAATGTCATATGGTATGGAATATCCCTTTGGTCAGTTGGGGTCAGCTGTCCCAGCTGTGTCCCCTCCTAACTTCTTGTGCAATCAGCCTACTCGCTGGCAGGGCAGCATGAGAAACAAGGAATGCCTCAATGCTGTGCAAGCGCTGTTCAGCAATAATTAAAACATCCCCATGTTATCAACACTATTTTCATCACAAATCCAAAACATAGCACTATACAAGCTACTATGAAGAAAATTAACTCCAGCCAAAACCAGTACAATAGTCAAGAGATGGAGCTAGAGTCTTGATCAGATGAAAGCTGCTATTATTTGTTTGACTGAAGCTTCTGCAGACACTACAAGCTTTGCTCTCCATCATCTTGACATGATGACTGAGTCATTGCTGCATGATAACACAGACACTGAATGACAATATTCATGGTGCTTTAGTCACTGCAGGGAGCAAAAGATTGTCACTGAAAGAAAGAGAAACAGAGCAAAGAGATTAATGTCATTAGAAGTCAATAAATACAAAAACCTTGTGACAATTCCAAAGCAAGAAAAAAAAAACACAACCCCCCCCCCAAAAAAAAAAAACCAGAAGAGAAACATTAAGAAATAGTAGGTTAGAGTCATAAAACAAAGTAAATGGAGTCACGATCCATTTACTCCCAAGCTGGAGCCCCAAAAAATTAAAGAAGGTTTTAATTGGGAGTTAACTATCTGGGTACAAGTCTGTTATGCACACAAAACCCATATTTTGCTTGTTTTTCACAGGAACCTCTTTCCAGTGGAGATATCCTTGGCTGTTGAAGAAAAAGGCTTCAAATGCAATCCATTATCAGCTGGCAAAATGACTTTGTTTTGAGCAGGATGACAGTTAAGTCATTGGACATGTTAGCTAAGACTCTGGTGGAGATTTTAGCTTCCATGAAGCTGATTTGGTTCCAGGGGATTAAATGTCAGCAAGAGCTAGGCTTGTCCACAAAAGGAGATGTACTTCTATGTTACTACTTCACCTCAGCCAGCATGAAGAAGCCATGCCCGAGGAGCCAGCATTTGCTTTGCTGTGAGTCATTGCTTCCACACATGGAGGGGTTTCCTCCAAACCTTGCACTCATCGTGGTCCAGACCTTGCATTCACCATAGGCCTCTGCATCACAGGGTTGTTTCTGCAGAACACAGCAGGATATGAAGGGGAATATAGCCAGAGAGTCACTGTGTGCCTCATCCAAGAGTGAAACTCCAACGATCCTGTGATTTCTCTCTATCACAGTTCCATAGTCTCTCTTCATTTCCCCATTATGAGCTAAACAGTTCATATCACCAAACAAGGCCAAAGCTTCTAGCCTAGATGATGTAAATTAACCATGGACATCATGGAGGAGAATGCAGTTATACTGGTATAACCTCAGTTTAAGCAGTACACATCTGTTTGGTTTGATATTGACTATTTACTTTTGAGCATACTCTGCAAATGTCACTGCCGCATTTCTTAAGATCTATGCTCCAGGCCTGGCGTCGATTCGCACACCGACTGGCTGTCTTTTGGAGCTGCTGGCAGTACGTTTCAAAGTCCAGATTAGTCACAGAATGGAAAGCATATCTCCCAACTGTTCACATTAACAAATGCCATTCTTCTGGGACAATCTGTGGTGACATTATAAACATGAGCACAACAGTTTATACATCTCACCAAAACTCCAAATGGAATAACTGCAGCCTCCAGTTACTAGGTTAGCCAAAGGCCCTCATGTCCCTTATGACTGAAGTGCACAGTCTGCTGTTTGCTCATGTTTCTAAAGCCTTGGTTTTTTAGTTTGGTCAAATTTCTACTTGAGTCATTTGGATTCTTTTGATTCCTTCAAACAGGAGTTAATCAGATCCAGCAGACTGTTGGAGACATGCAAGGATAAGATTCAGACATCTTTTTTTTTGATGCTCAAAGCAGACTTCAAGAGCATAGGAAGAGAAGGATCATACTTCCGCTTCAAAGAGCAATAAAGTCTTCTTTGCGTCACAGAATCATAAGGGGCCACGGTGTGACAAGTGAGATTTTATGAGAAGGGCAATTTTTATTTAAAAATTTATGAGTATTTTCCTGTCAATTTAGCCAGACAAACTGCCTTATCAAGGAGTCAAATGAGCACTAGGACAAATGAAGCAGCAGAAGCACAGTTTCAAGATGGGAGCAACACCACCTCTTTGGGTGGCAGCGATGTCCTAGATCCACACAACAACCTCATGAAATCTCAGTAGCAGACAGGTGTTTGCCTGAGCAGCCAGACCTTCACCCTACGTCAGCTTGCAACTCCCAGACAAGGCTGTGAGACACCAAAATCAACACAGCAGCCACGGCCAATTTAATTTGAAGTCCATTATTTGCAGGTTAGTCTAGAAGTTGGGGGTAGGGAGGGCAAAGCGCTGCACTGTGCCAGACACTTCCAAAGCAGGGTAGGGATTCAGACTTGTCCCGTGCCTGGTATTTCCTACTCAGTGCTGACTAAGGGAAGAGGAGCACTCACCCTACTCTGCTGGCACCAGACTAAATCTGATTCTGCTGCTCTGGATCACTGTGCTGAAGAGCAGTGCCTATGTTTTAAGCCCTGTAGTCAGTGGCTGAGCTGGATATCAGACAGAGTCTGCACTACGCCCCCAATCTTTCTGTAAAATACCATTTTGAAGCAGTCCAAAGCAAAACTAATTTCTGCACTAGGTAGGATATGTATAACTTCTGAATCAAGTTTCCTTGCATTTGTCTTCTGCACCCCACTTTCTGACAAATGACAAGAATTGTAATGTTCCTTATTGCCTAGAAAGTTCCACATTAACATTCTCAAACCTCTTAAAACAGATTAGCATAATTACGAAGCTCCTGTTTAACTCACTGTCACCTTAATCATTAAAAAAAAAAAAAAATCAAATGCACATGTTCTTTAATGTCCTCAGAAAAACTGAAAACTCATTTTACCATAGTGACTGTTGGGAGGGGAAGCATTGACAACAGTCTGAGATTTGGGAAAAATAGCCCAGCGAGAATCAGGGAACAGGCATTCAGCACTAGTGCTCAGCACGGCCCCAGCCCTGCGAGGGCAGTTGTTTCCGATGTCCTGGCTGAGGTGTCCAGGAGGAGCCACCAAGACTGCTTCGATCAAAATGAACTGTGAGTTGTCAGCCTAAATAAAAGGGCTTTGCTCACCAGCTTCTGTTGGTTATCAGGCTAGGAAGCACTCACTCAAACAGGTCTGCCAGCAATGCTGAAGAGATGAAAGTGTCCAGAAGAGATGGAGGATGAGCTCTCCCATCAACAGCATTTGCTTTGGGACTGTGTGCCCCAAGCTCAAAATGTGGAGCTGAGTTGGTTTGCTGTACCTGGTGCCCAGCACCTTGCTGGGCTTTGGGGGGAAACTGCCACAGGCACCTGACTCCTTCCAGCCTTGGTAGGAGAAACCCAAGCAGGGTGATAGAGGCCTGCCACTAGCACAGCACTAGGAAATGAGGCTGTTCTGGGACCCAGAGTAGTGCCTGGTGGAAACCAGCTAAACAGGTCACTCCTCAGGCTGGCTCAGAAAGCTGCATGCTACCTTCAGTCTTTGGGCTACTTTCCCACGCAGGGCATCTGTTCCAGACCTGCTGCCCCATCCCCTGAGTCCTCTATTTTCAGAGGTATAAACAGCTCCATGGCTTACTCCCACTCTGCTTGCAGCGATTGAACAAAAAAAGCTACATTTCCCTAAGGAATTTGAGAGTCGCGATGATACAAACATGCTTATGGTACCGTGCAAGGGGACAGGCAAGGGGTAAGGCTTTCCTGTACTTATATCCCTTACCTTTGAGTAATGAATAAGTTCCCATGCAGCAGCTGATCTTACTTTAACCTGGAGGCGGCAGTTAGCACACAATGAGCTGTGAGCTCATTTCACACCAGACATGTTGTGATCTTTACATCTGCAGGGACAGTCGATGTTTGGCAAGGCAGAATGGATGTATGAGGTTGTAAAAAACATATGGGTGATCCTTTCTAACCAGTGCTCTATTTCGCTTTTTCATGTGAGCTTCTCGCTCACGCTAAAGCTAATCAGAGCACAACCCCCAACAGATCAGACCCACAGCTCTGGCAGAGCCTGAAAGCTTGGGTGCAAAGCTGGCCCAGCTGACAGTCCTGCATTTATGACCCAAAGCCACACATCCTTTTCTAGCAGAGCTTAATTAAATGGGGACTAAGCCATGGAAATACTGCTGGATTCCAGACAGCAGAACAACACCAGAAGAGCGTGCATTGGCTCTGGCAGCAACTGTTTGCAATGCTTCTTCATTATAAGCTTTGACTTTTGGATTCCCTATGACTGATTCAAAAAAGGTGTATTTGAAAGGCTGAACAAAGTTCTCTTCCTAACTTTTCATTTATAAGGGCTGAAAATACCACACATTTCCCACCTAAGAAAACAGTGTGCATTTTCTCCCATACACATTCCCCCATAAGATAAAGGAAACTGAAACTGTGTGAACTCTGAAATCTGACAGGTAAAGAACAACACGATGAAATAAAGTCAGTGCTTTGATACCCTTGTTTGCTTTCAGTGAACAGTTTTAGAATAAGGAGCTATGGGGGGAAGAGGAAAAACTTTTCACCATAGTCTTCAGAGATGAGTACAACAGCAGAGAGCTGGGTGAGGACATGTTTGTCTCTACTCTTGCCATGCTCAGAGGCTGGTTTACTGATTAACCTAAAATAGTTAACATCTGCAGTCTATCAGGGAGCAGACTGCAGCATGAGGTACCCTACAGAGACCAAGAAAATGGTATTTAAAAAACCCTACAAAGCTCCTGAAGTGGAAAAACCAGGAGGGTTTGCCTACACCTTTAATAGCCTGATAATATCTGGTGGTTGCTTCTTGGAGAGGAAAGATGCCCTGGTTGAAACACATGTATGCTGGGGCCATCCTGCCCTTTTGGCTCCCACCCACACTTCCATGGACACCTTGGCTTGCTCTAGAGCTTTCCCTGATTGAAAACCATGGTTGGGAATTTCATTGTTTAAGTGCTTAAAATATCCTGGTGAATGTTTGTAGGATGTGCCATGACGACTCTTTCCTCTGGTGGCAGTGCCAGCTGAAGAGGCCCTCACTGTTTCTGGAGTGCTTCCTCATCCAAGGGAAATGGAGAAATAATCTTCCTCTCCATGGTGGCAGCTCCCTGCCCTCCTGCACTGGGTCTGTCACAGCACAGGGGCAGCAGCCCACATGGCGGAAGAAGTACCAGCAGGGACTCTGCTGCTACTGGAAAAAAACGGGACCAAACCATGCCCTAACCTTGCTGAGGCTCAGTGGCACTAGACATCAAGCCCTTAGCAAGGTGGGGTGAGTTGAAGCACTGAAGACTTTCTCCTTGAACAGAATGAGCTAAAAACCTTAATTGTGGCACTTCACATGAAAACTAGATTTCATGTATATGATAAAAGGCAGTGTAGAAAGACCTCACAACCATGTGTTTAATCCATGGGATTTCTCATCGCACTTGATAGCAGCCACCACTGCCTGCTGATTAGACCACACGAAGGATCAGGTTTCCTGGCTGCACATACTCACCACCTGCACGTAGGGCCTGTGACAGGCTGTGATATATTGTCATGGGACAAGAGGCCATGGATCCATCTGAAGGAGCTGTCAACATTTTAAACCTCAGAAATAAAGCCAAAATTATTTATTACCACAACCCACGAAATAAAACAATCTCTCAAGGTGAGTGTCTGGGCAGCCAGTAATAACTCCAAGTTTTTAAGAGACAGGCAAAGGAGGAAAAAAGAAGCAGAAGTGAAATGAATTTCCATCTCCAGCTCAGCTTCCGCACTTGAACAACTACACACAGTGACTAAACACAACGGCCTTGTGAACTACTGAGTTATGGAAGAAGTATTACACCCGAGCTTTCATTGACCAATGCCACCCAGGTCTTTTCTCCTTCTCTGATACAAAGTCAAACCAAGATCAATATTGCAGTTAATAATCTCAACTGATCTTGCAAAATGTTTTTGTCCATAAACAACAATATTAGAAATAAATAAACAACCTTTGAGAAGTGCTGAGGGAAACAAAAAAGGATTAAACTGAAGCAATTACATACACTTTCTATTAAGCAGACCAAATCCACATGTGGTGGCTTCTTACGTTCATTACTCCAGCAGACCCAAAAATATTACAATAATATTAGTTTGTCAGGAAATACTTTAGATAACTAAGTACATATTTCATCAGATTTTACTGCATCATTAAACACGGCTGTGTCCCATGATGAACAATGCAGGGCTGAGACAGGGAAGGCTGTGGGAGCACAGGATCCTGTGTTGCAGATTTCAGAGATGCAGTTCCTTGAGCAGCATCAACCAAGCTACATCCATGCTGATGCCAAGGCCAATTCCTACCTCCACCCTTTTTTCCCAGAACCACGCATTCCCACTGCTACCCCCATGCCGACAGCTAGCACCAATTAGCCTGATCAGGGACCTGGCAGGAGAATAACCCCGATTAAAAAAAAAATGAAGAAATGTAATGCCAGCACAAGGAGGCATTATATTACACAGCCATGTGGACACAGGCACGTTAACTTCTTCCAGGAAGCTGTGTGTTTACAGACATTGTTTAAGGCTTACTCTAGTGCCACGGATTTCCCTAATGCATGTGTCAGATCTGCTGATGCCACGTGAATGTCTCTGATGCCCACGTGGCACTAGGCAGCTGTGACTGGAAACCATGCTGAGCCCCTCATGTCTAGAGGCTTTTGAAAGAGGATCTCACTCTTTCACCTCCTGATGGTTCATGGGGCTGAAGGGGCTGAAAAATATCCACCCCTGCAAGCAATTCACCTCAGCTTTCCTGGGATGTTTCCAGGCAGATGAGAGCTGGTGCAGTTATGGTCTCTTGTAGAGGCAGAAAACAAAGTGCTCCTCTTCAAACCAAACCAAGAGGATGAAATGGCCTCAAGAAAAGGGGAAG
>NW_008824866.1:619753-636749 GCF_000699105.1 Pygoscelis adeliae | reverse complement strand
AAGAGCCCCTGTGTGAAGACCTGAAACTGGGCTGATCCACTGAATCACAGCCAGGATAGCAGGGAATGAAGGGAGGAAATGGTTTCTGATATTTCAAAAAATGTAAAATGTGAAAATGGGGGTGCACAGAAGAATTTAACTATTGGGAAAACGAAGGTTGGCAGCAACACATGACCCATAGTTACCCATTACCTGCTCCAAAGCCTCAACTTTACAAGTAAATGGAAGTACAGAAAATCAGTCTTGCCCGCAGATACCCAAGCAACACTAAAAAACGATTCAGGTCTTCCCAGAAATCTACCAGGCTTAAACCACAGCAATCCTCGCACAACCACCCCAAGAAGTACAGGAGCAGGGCTGGCATGTTTTGCAAACAAAATGATAACCCCACTGTGATGCGCAGGTGGGTGTTCCCATGCCAAGGGAGTTCCCTATTGCTGCCTTCCTCTGGCAGCTCTGCAAGCACTCCTAGACCCAGCACCCTAACTCCCAAACCCACAGTAACCCTTGGCTCCATAATCTTGTCTCCCATAAAAGATCCCAGCTCTGATGCCGGGAAGCACTGCCACCAGCCATCAGGAGTCCTGCTGCTCTGGGGACCCAAGCACAGGAATTCACAGTTTTCCTTCCCTCTGAGAACATGGGGCTGAGAAATGCCTCCCGCCATCTGGATATCGAACCAGTAGCAAATGCAGAATCCAGAGGGGAAAGGTTTTGGGACCTTTCCCAGCTTATGACCCACTACCAGGCTGCTCACAGAGAAAGGAGAGCAGTTAGTTGCAAGCCATTTTATGCACAATTTATACCAATACTTTGCATCGTAAAAAAGTGGTTTGCTTCTTATGCAGTGAAAATAAGAATGTAGAGTATCCTCCAATGCCTCCTAGTTTGTGAAGCAAAAAGCAGGGAAAAGGTAAAGGGTTTAATCAACCTCCAATTCATTTTTATTGTTAGCAGATGCTACAACTTGCTAGTTCTCAGGGGCCGCTTCAGCCTCTCTTTTGCAGTTGCCCAAATACATTGTCAGCACTGACAGCAGCAGAAACACCGATGACAAAAACCAGTGATGCTCTAGTGCAGAACAGCACAGCTCTCTGCCTGGTTCCTACTCAGAAAGGACTGCTTGGAGGGGGAAGCCAGGGTGGCGCAGGCTGAACAATGGGGTGAAGAGGGAGCGGGTCTCAGCAGCAAATGGGTGCTGGAAGGGGGCTTTTCGGAGCACGGTGGGGAGAGGCTGAAATGATTACCCCGCTCTCCCTGAGCCCGCTCATTCCTAGGCCCCAGCATGAAGCTGCACAACAGGCACTTACCTTGTGTGTGCTGTACCAGGGGCCGGAGAGGGTCCCGCTCCCGGTGCCCGGCCCCCCAAATGTTGTGTTCCTTGATGCCCACTCTGAAACAGGGAGGATGCCCATGTCCCTGTCCTCAGGCCCCAGCCACTGGCCATGCCATGCGCTGTCACACCAGTGGGGATGGGTGGCTGTAAGGAGAGGTGAGCAGGACCGGGATGTGGCACTCGCTTCCTGGCGTGGGAAAGGCTGCTCGCGTGGGTCACCCCGCATGCAGGTGTGTGCGGCTGAGGGCTGTGGCTGCTGCTGGGCACCGGGAGACCCTCAGTTGGGGAGTATTTGTAGCATAGGAGAGGAAGGGGACCTTGACAGAAGGTTTTGCTGCTCCTTCCCAGGGTATTCAGGTGCCTTTTTTTTTCTCTCTCTCTCTGACTTCCCCAATGCCCCACCCTGCTCTGAAAAGGTAGCCTGGGAATTTAACTCCTTCAAATCAGTGCCTAAATCTAATGGTCAATTTTTAATTCCTCACTGCTAGGTTACAATAGCTGGAAGTTGTTGTTCCCATATGCATATAGTCACTTGCATAAATTCTTACTTTTGCCATGTATTCTTCATCTGTGAGTATTTCCTGAATAGTTTCTTCCCAGAGGTTTCAGGCAATGGGTTTGTTCCCAGGCTGTGGCTTTACCCATTTGTTCTGTTAGTTTCGATTTAATCACTTAAGCTCTCCCGAGGAAAACAACAACTAAAAGACCTCCTTAAATGGAGAGTAGGAGCTAGCAAGGCAGGAGCTTGGCAGAATTACATGGGAGACAGAAATAGGCTTCTAGAGAAGCATAGAAAGAATGAATTAAGCCACTACATCTTCAGGCTCTGGACAGGATAACTGCCTATAGAGAGCTCATACTGTACCTCGGAGGTATTGTGTGGTAGGTGGTCCTACCATCAGCAAGATGCATCAGGAGAGAAGAGAACAAGTCAGCAAGTGGGAGAGCAGGCTGGGGAGTGAGCTTCCAGCAAGTGAGGAGATACGATACTTAATAGAAATGAGCAGCAGCAAAGTTGACTGCAGAGAGAAATGAGGATACAGCCCCTCAGTATGATTAACTTGTTCAAAAATGGAAGGAACATGCAATTACAGGAACTAAACTGAAGTTAAATTAATACTCTTCTATGACTACATAAACAATGCCTGCATTAGCCGCAAGGATGTTATTCGAAACCAGGCAGAAGGTGATAGAGGAAAAGCAGAAGTGGCAAGGTAGTGCTTCAGTTAGATGATGATATAACACCCCAAAATACAAAACCTTACCTTATAACAAGAAATGTTTTGTTCATGTTTGTGGCCTAACTTGAAATACCAGTTTCTGTGATCACAGCTCCAGTGAGTGCTCTGTAAATACTGGAACTAACTGCAGCCATGTATACGTAGGTACACCGAAAAAACCCAGCTCCAATATTTCACAGCTACGTAAATTGCTGCAGACTATTTTTACAGTGTTGCATAATTATTTTCCAGAGTCTAAGCTTACATTTAAAAAAAAAAAGTTTCTAGGCAATTTGGGTTATGGTTGCAAAAAAACCCCTTTAAAGTGGAACTGGAGTGTAAACTGCTGCAGTGATATTTGCCCGGTCTAGGGAGAGTTGAAACAATAGCTCAGAGGGAAGTGTGAATGGACCCATTCTTCTAACTGGAGCACTAAACTGGAAGTCTGCTGACAATTTAAGTGTCAACATCAGCTACTTCAAGGCGGATCATTTTAGTAGAAACACCAGGCTAATGTTCTTATTTGTCATCCTCAATTTCCACTTGTTGGATAGCAGATCCTGGGGCAAATAGAAAAAGCAGCAACTGGTTTTCAAAGGTTGCTGGGCTGAGGAAAGTTCTCCCATTCCTCTGCCTCCTTCACCCACAGTCACCTCTGCCCCAGCTCAAAATGGGGAGCAAAGAGGTCGACGCTTCCCCAGGCTGAGGAAGTTGTCTTTGGTAGCCAAAAGCCGCAGCGGTCCTCACCAGGCTGCCAGTGACCTCTGCAGTATGGTTCTCTGTTGCCAAAAATGTGCAAGCTGGTAAGAGATTGAAAAGGAGTGTAAGGGGAGTGGGAGGAGAGGAACAACCCAAAATATCTGTTGAGGACAGTTGCCGTTGTTTTGCTTCATTCTTGTTGGTTCACTGTCTAAAACACGAATGTGACTGTGGTTTTCTCTTGCATAAGAAAGCTATTGGAACAGGTTTTCTGAAACGTCTATGTGGAGCCCTTGTTGAATTGCTTTTGAAGTTGATCTAGCAGTGATGGATCACTGTTCCGCACTGGGTCTAGACATGCCCACTCTGTCTAAACACACCAGGGGCCCTTATGGCATCCTTTATTTATTAAAAATCTCTGATTGACTTGCATGTATAAAAGCCCAAAGTTATTCAGATGAATTTAACCTTGCTGTATGTTGTAAGCCAGCCCTATTACAAAAGTAAACAGCATTTCAGAAGCTATTTCTGCTCAGTTACCACCCTCTGTTAGAAAACCAACTCAATATGTGCAAATGTCCCTATACTTGTGCATTGCTGATTTCAGGCTGAAAGTGATGCTGAGGTGATTGGCATAAAGGTATTAAAGGCCTTGGGACTGACGCTGAAAATATTCTGATGAAATGTCCCATGGAGTGGAAGCCGAAGATGGGATCTGCAGGATGTTTTGACTGAGAACATTATTTTCAGTTTTCAGTGGAGCTCAGCTGTGCTGCAAGCTTCTGCCCAAAGTTGAGTTCTGTTTGAGGGTCCTTCAAAGCAGGGGTGTCCTTTGCCAGGTAGGCCAGCAGAATAGACTAGAGCCACTTTAAACCATGGAAATATAAGGTGTTTTCAGTGGGCACCACAATATATTAGTGAAACAGCACAGCAGAGATCTGGCACCAGAGTCTGGGTCACATCAATGGGGGTGTGTTCAGAATGCACCTTATATGATTCCCTACATGTGTATTTTTGGTTGTTGTCTTTGTTGTACTGTGGGGAATCTAGGGTAGCTCAAGAAATACCTCAGGGAAAGTTTCTTCAGGAAGGTGACCTGACTTGTTATTGCTGGCTCTGTCTGTCTTTACACCCTGGCAAAGGCAACAGAAGTACAAGTTTGTGCCTGGCTGTGGTGGCTGACCCACATCAGAATCAAGACAGGACTGATTCTCCCTGTGAGTAGCATCTCACTCCCTCCGAGTAGCACACAGCAGGGGATAGCGCCTGTGAAGATAGAGTAGATGCTGCTTGAGTTGGTTTGCTAGCAAATCTCAAGGTTGATTAAACTGAGTAATCTGCAAGGTGGCAATCTTTGACTCCTCCCATTCTATTGCCAGTCATTTTGGGGTAGAAGAGAAGGGGTTACACAGCCTGAGAAATGACATCCACCTTCTTTAGTGGCTCCCATCAGGCTCTTAACAGCTTGGGTTACTTCTGTGCAATGGAGACACGAAGGACTATTGTGGGTTTTAATTGCATGGATTCCCTCACTTTGATGCTGCATTTCTGCCTGATATTCTTTGGCCAAGCATGGGTCTTTGTTAACAGAAGATGATGTTCCTCTGTTGGGTCACAAGGCTTTGGAGACTGCAATGGTGCTTTGTCAACCTCAGGTTTAGATGATCTGGGAAGGTGCTTGATCCATGTGTCTCCCTGAACTCTGGCTTGTCTGATACTGGGATCACATAAGCCAACAGGGTCATTATGCAGTTTCCTAACTCTAGTTGCTTTAGGCTCCTGAAGTCATTCATGGATAGCTTGACCTGTCACCAGGGTCACTTCATTTCAGATACTCAGTGCACTTGGGTGTCTGAAGAGGAAACAAGAGGGCCTTTAGTGTTTGCCTGCCCATGTCCCATCACTTCTCTGAGCTTACACTTCGTGACTGTAAATGAACCCCGCTTAGCTGAGAAGAGTTTATATCCTTGACTACTGGGCTCTGGTCACAGTTACCAAGACTCCCTAAAGCCAGAAAATGAAAGAGGTTACGGTTTCCTCCTCTGCCAAATAGGAAAACAGCCCTTCCTCCAGGGTACCCAGGTGTTCCCACCACCATCTGCTCTCCACTGTGACGATAGAGCCCTGGTGATGCGAACTTCACTGCTGGGATTGATGGTCCCAGATGGGTGATATAGGACAAAGTCGAAAACCTTGCTTTTACCTGCTGCTCAGAGGACATGGCTGCTAGTGCCAGATTAGTGCAAAAAGTGCCAAGCTTGTGCAGGATGATCAGAAATGTTTCTGAGTTAAATGTCCACCAGCAGATTTTTACTGGGTTGTTACTCTGTGTAAGACCATACCTGAAGGCCTGAACCTGTGAGCTGGGGAATTTGCCCAGGGTGGGTTGCAGGCAAGGGTGTATGGTGTAGTGTTAGCACAGGACAACTTGTGGAAGATGTATGCAGACAGCCTGTTGATTTTTACAAGCAGCTTTCATCTCCCTTCCCCCAGCAACTTCACAAGTCCATGGTGCAAGTATGTCCTACTCCATATGCTATCAGTTACAGTTCTGACTGGAAGTTGCTTTCCATCTTGAAGTCTACAAATGTAGGAAAAACAGGAGTCCTGGAGTCAAGATGTACATTACAGACCTTGGAGAAGGCTTTTGTCCTGCCTTTCTGGATGGTGGGTCAGTGAGAGATTTGTAGACTTTGGACATTTTAATTTTTGCCTTTTAGACCCTTCCAATTTAGGCTTAATCCTGATCCTTTTAAAATCAATGGCAAAGTAAGTTCCCACTGACTTCAAAAGAGACAGCCTGAGCTCTCAAGTACTTTAAAGAACAATTTAAAACAAGCAAACCTAAGATGGATAAGAATTGTATTTTATCTCTCTATTAGGCATGCAACTTATTTTCTCCAAATGTAAATGTTACCTGGAGAGCTAAGCAGTGATGTGTTTTTTATTATTTCTTTAGGAGGCTACAGTACCCAAAGTATATTCCATACATACTTCTTCATTTAGGAGCCAAACACAGCTATGTAAAGTGAGCAGCTTGTTTACAGTAGGCCCTTATGGCTTGCTATCAAATTAGTGGCAAATCAGGACTGTAGTAAACAGAGGTCAAAGATCAAACCCACAATTTCACATAAAATTCCAGACCATGTACACAAAATTTAAAATGCAAAATCTTCGAATCACAAGACCATCAACTGCTCTTAAAACTAATCAAAAGCAGGATAATGACTAGAGGAAATGAAATTTAAACATGATTTTAATCCAAATTTTAATGGAACAGCTACATCATGGATATCTTTTAAACCACGACAGCTGACTCCATGCTACTTATTCTCACTTGCCATGAAACAAGGTTTTGGTACATCTCACTCGCTGTTCATACATGCTGTTTTGCTTCTTTTTCTCCAATTTGAAATAAAGATAAAATAAATTACAGGAGAAATGTTACCACCTAAGACTCTGTTCCTCCTAAAGCCCATGGTCGTTTTGCTCCTTTTTAGTGCAGTGATTCTCTGTGCTCAGAATGGGAAATGGTAAGATGCCATTTGCTCTGTTTTGTGCTGGAACGATTGAACGACTGAATGCAGTCAGGTCACTTGGCAGGCAGTCCCTTCCTTACCTGAGGGCAAGTGCCCATGTAAGTGTCTGGCAAGAGATCCAGGACCATGCCAGTCCCATACGTGTGCTTTGGACTAATCCCCAATCTAAGACGGTCTGGGAGGAATTCTCAGTTTCTGGACCCAACTAAGGGAAAATAAGAATGCAGACTCCTTAAAACTGAAACTTATTTGTTTAATGAAGATTTGGTTACTGAATGCCACCAGATGTCAGCATACACTATATGATTAAAAGCGAGTGTCTAAGACCTCTGGGAAGTGAGCAGTGATAAAACGGCCTTCTGTCTCATGGAAATGATGTACCGGCTCAGCTTTTCTGTGGGAAAAATTATGGCAGGGATTAGCTGGAAGAAATTGCCTGTGAGGTTTTGCTCGAATATCTGCTCAATTCTCCCAGCCTTGGGAGGTGCCCATCTGCCTTCCCTTCACCCCTTCTCCCCATCCTCAGGCCTGCGAGAGGCCTGGATCAGCCCCGTCCCCAATCTACACCTCCCTGGGATTTCCCAGCCCAGGTCCAAAGACCTGCATCTTCCTCAGATCCAGGGCGAGGAGAGGAACTTGCTGTGGAACCAAGATCTGCTTTTCATACATGTAGTTAAAGAATATGCACCTCGACCCCAAATACCACAGCAGTATCTGCTCTGGCTATGTAGGAACATGAGAAGTCACTGGGGAGGTGGAAACAGAGAGTGGCTGGTGACGGCTTAGGGAAAAAATATAAGTAGTAGGAAAATTTTGGTGTGATTTTTTTTCCTGACATATTCTTTCCCACTCTGGCAAATGCCAGAAAGCCAAAACTGTCCTTTGGATTATCCAGTTTAATACCTGCTCAGAACAAGTTTTAGATTATAATCATGTATACAAGGGCTCTATTTTCTCCTACTGAAATCAATGACACAGTTCTTCAGAGTAAGGGCAAACGTCTGGGAACCTGCAGCCAGGCTTCTTCCCTGTCTCTTCTTACCTGTCTCATGGCAGGACCTGTAAAATGACCAAACGTGCCCAGTCTATGTCCTGATGGCTTAGACAATTTAAATTTTGCTACAGCTGGGTGCACATAGATTGTTCCCCCAGTCATATGAACCTTTTAGAACAGGTAAAGCAACAAGGCTTTATAATGTAGCCCTGGCCTGAAAGGCCCTTTCAAAACTGTTTTTCTTAATGAACATGTACAGAGCTGAAGCCATTATTCTGCCACCGTAAATTTTTACCTAAATCTGCCACTGTCCATACGCATCCTAAGAAGTCACAGAACATTGATCTATCAGAAAATACGAGTCCGAATAAGATAGTCAGAGCCCAAGGGACAGCCGAGCAAGGTGATGTTTCTCTGGAGCTGGAAGTCAAAATGCCATACAGCTGAGTTTTCCAGCACATGTCCTCTTTTTCTCTCTTGGAGGTTTAATTTCACTTTGAGGATTTCTCTGTGTTTGGCTGAGTTTCTGGGTGTACAGCAGCTTTGGTTGAAGGTCCAGTACAATAGCTCCAAGCGCACTGGCACCCCTCCAGACTTCGCAGCCGTGGCTACTGTGCTGCAGCAGATAAATTCTGCTGCAGGCACGTGCTGTTGTCACCACGCACCAACACAGAAGATCTGATGCTTTAGGGCAGCTTCAGAGGTCACACATTCATAGGGAAGACACAGAAAGCACAGTGCTTCTGGACATTATCAACGCCGTTGCCTACGCGCTATTCAACTGCTTTGCTCCCGCTCAACCAGTCTGGTGCGTCCCAGAAGCATCAGATGTCCATACCAGAGGCACGTGTATGCAGACCATCTGTGCAGCAAGCTCACTGCACGTGTGTGTGCAGTAACATCATGGAAACTCAAGCAATCCAAGGGCAAAAAAATCCATCAGGTCTTTCAATCTCATCCACGGCATGAGCTGGAGGAACCTGAGGACGGTTCTGTTTGCATCAATTGAGTCTCACCCAAAGAAGGGCATGTCCTGCCTGTGCCTTATGTTAGTGGCCTAGCAGTAAGGCTAGGGAACAAGTAGTCATGAGATTGTCTGGGGAATGCCTGAGTGCCTGTTTAAGCTGGCTCTAGCTATGGTTCGGGGAATCCCCCCCACCTTCGAAGGGAATAAGGCAGGCACCTCGCTTCAAATCAGTGGAATATCCTTAAACAGGATTTGGGTGCCTGTGTGCCTTTGAAGATCTGACCTGTGCCTCAGAAACCTTATTCCACTGAATAGCCCATTGACTTCAGAGGAAGGAAACTGCATATTATAAAATCTGTATTCCAAAACCACAGTGAAACCAGCCCTGGAGCCAGATACTTTATGTATTACAGCCTTGACAACACTTACATATGGTGGCAGTGAACTGAAACAGAGTATGATAAGGTCTGATCTGGATTGGATCTGTTTGGAAAAAATGTGATTTAAAAATAAAAATTATGGTATTTTGGTAAATCCATAAAATCCCTGCAATATTAAACATAAAAACTAAAATAACTTGAGGCAACCTCCAGGATAACTGGATTGAGAAAGCACTGGTTTCTTCCCTCCAAGAAATAAATTGTTAACATGAATATCACATATGTCTGTGTGTGTGTGTGTGAGTGTGCTGGGAGCAGGGGAAGAGCTCAAATGTGTTTAATAACCAGTCAATTGATATCACAAAGCTTGTATATACACAATATTGCTTGTTAAAATGTTTGGGGAATTGGAAACAAGTTTTCTTCACATTACAAAGAACAAAATCTTTTTATGCATTTGCGTTTTAAATTAAGATTCAATGGGTTTATTTCCTTAGAAGTTCTGTTTTCATAAATGTAGCATTTTGCCTTCTAAGAACAGATAAGATATCCTGATTATAAACTAGCTTTTATAAATGCCAAAGATCAAAGAAGTCCAATGTTTTTTGCTTTAACTACAACAGTACTCACTACAGTGTTTCGGAAATGCTGCTTTCATCCTTGTAAAACCACCCAAGCAAACAGAACCTGTACAGATCTTCAGGGATGGGGATGAACTTTTGGGATTATTTGGACAGCACAATAGTAAATAATAATAAATCAAGAACATGGTGATAGATTTGTTTCACAGAGAACATCTTCACTGAGGTGTATTGACACAGATGTTTCCTGAAAGAGCAAGTAGGGATCCCCGAAGTATTTGCTGCAGAAGTGCAGATGTTTGCTTTGGTAAGGAATACTATCATGGTGTAAGTAAACAGGATTTTGCAGGGGTATTTGTTGGGGGGGGTTACATTTTATTCAGACAAATAATGGATTTTAAGTACTTCACTGAAGAAACTAACTGCATTAGTGGCGAAAATACATATTTTGCCTGTGATTTGGGGTTTTTTTAGACCTAGCCAGTTTTGTTAGAATATGTATTCAAGTTCTTAAAAACAACTCATATAGAAAATACCTCCATCAGGGATGCTCCATGAGTTTTAACTTCCTTTGGGGAAAGTATTTCTTTTCTTGCCAGAAATTTGGTTCCTTATTTAGAGTCTATAGAACATTCCTTCCTATATTTATTATATTTTTTACCATATTATAATAATTTTAAGATGAATAGATTTTTTTTTTTACCTCGGACTGCATGACAGTGTCCCTTTTTCAACTTGGACATGAGGAACTGATCTTTCTTCTGAAAATACCTTTTTTATTATTAGAAAGCCATTTGCGATACAGAGTTTACAGACGGTTTATGATAGTTTTGAACATGATGGAAAGAAAAAAAGAGTAGTATAAATTGAAATCAAGCTCTACCAGACAAGGAAACGTATTATATAAGGAAAAGATTTACAGGATTTCAATCAAGAGTGGCTTATGTGTGTAACACATGGAGAGGTTTCGGTTTGGTTGTTGCGGATCCTCCAATTCCTCATCCAGTCTTTGCACATGTGGAATAAATGGATTCCACCCAAATCCAAGCCTGCAAGGTTTTCCTGTGCCCTGTAATATACTCTCCTAAGTGGAATAGGTTTTGTGGGTTTCTCCTAAAGGTCAGTGATCAAATCCCAGATGCATGTGTGGGTGAGGAGAGCCCATTTCCAGCCCATAGCGGAACAGGTTTTTTTCAACTATTAGCAGAGTTTCATGCAGAAACCTACTCATCTCTTTATAAATCAAATGCGGCAATTGTTATTTAAATAAGCATGGTTTAGAGTGTGCACAGATATCTTCACTTATTGCCATGGTTATATAGATCAGGTTTGTATCCACTAGTTTGCTAGCTCAGGACATGTGTAACTGAAATGTATGACAGAAACCATGGAGATTGGCTTTATAAATAGCTGAGATACAGATAGAAACTGTAAGCCAAGAAGGGATTTTAGGTCTTTGACATTTTGAGGAGGTTTTATTTTTTCCCTTTTTCCTCGAGGGTGATTTAGATTCTCTGTGAAAAATGGTATTTTGGAGTTTGAAGGCTATAACAGGTTTCCCTTAACTTTTTAAATTGGATGCAAGCTGTGTTTGCCATTTCTGTAAAGTCTTGTCTTGTCCCCCTGTCTTTTCCATTTTTGTATTGTCCTTCAGGATGAATGTTTTATATGTGTACATCCTCCCTTTTCCCTTCTCTCCTGGGATATGGGAATGGCAAAGTAGGGATTATGCCATTAAGCCTGTGGTGGACTTCTGAGATCGCATTTATTTAACCTGTATAGCTCCTGAGTTTGCTACTTAGAAAATCCAAATGTAGACAAAGACTACTAAAAAGAAGAAGAAAAAAGTTATTCTAATTGCTTGCTAAAAGTATTGCAGGGAGACAAGAAATCCCAATGGACAGACAGGCACCATGCCAATGTCACAGCCCTTCCCAGTCCAGATACACATGCCCATCCCTGGTGGCAGGAGGGAAGAGGGATTTGGGGCACGCTGTCTTTCAGCTGGGATTGCTGTGCGGCGGCTTCTGCTACAGCCTGCTGGAGAGGCTGCCTGGCACGCTGCAGAGCTGTACGGTGCAGGGGATGGGGATCAGGGAGGCAGGCTGCTGGGTGGGACTCTAATTGGTTTTGTAGCGCTGCACAGACATTCAGGTCAAAGTGGGCTAAAATAACCTTTAGCTATTTCTGCCTTACCTATCACTGAATGTGAATTTCCTACCATTAGCAGTCATAGCACTGATAAGGCTAATAGAAAAATGGATTTTTTTTTTTTTTTTTTTTGCAAGGGTGCTTTTTTTTTTTTTTATTAGACCTAATAAAAAGCACAACTCAGTCTCAGGTTTCCAAATGAACATTTGAAAATTTCCCAGGAAAGAACATCTTGCCACAGAAAAGACAAAAAAGAATGAAAAGAAGCAAATTTTTAATTTGAAAAATTTCAGTGGAAAAATTCTTTGCCAGGCAGTTTAGCTTTTGCAGGTCACCCATCAGCCTCAGTTATGGCTTGCAAGTGTTCCCTGTGTAAATACATCAGTGGCTTTAAATAGCACGTTGCAAGTATTAAGCTTTTGTAATTAATTCAGTACAAGTAGCTCAATTTTATGTTGTCTGAAAATGTGAATACAGATTCCTCTAATCCCTGTATTTTCAACAAGGAAGAGTATATTTGGTATCTGCTATTGTTAAAAATTTGCATTCTGGTAGCACCTACAATTCCCCAGCACAGACCAAGACTCCACTGTACAATCATGACAAACGATAATTCTTTCCCCTAATAATGATTTTCACATGGAGACCAACAGCAAATTCTGTTTGTTCTGCGCAGTTTGATTCAATGCTCCAAGGTACTGAAAGCAGCTACTTCAAAATCATGTTAGATCTCTGCGTGCGGTCACATTATAAGCAGTTTGTTTGTTTAGGATTCCCCATGTGTAGCATACTGTCTGGTGGTGCATGCTTATTTTCCAGCACATGCTGGTGCTGCTGAACTGTCAGAGAGAAATTCCTTCCTTTGCAAATGTAGCGTTATCTTTGAAGTGGTTCATTGTGAGCTGCTTCTCAGTAAAATTGTTACTAACCACAAGGGAAAAAGTACACAGGAATTGAAAGGGAGGTGTTTTTAAATTAAGTAAAAAGAAAGCTCCTCTAGGGATAACGCAAGTCCTGTATCCCTACAAGGCCTAAACTCTTACCCACAGTTTATGTTCCTATTTATCCAGTGGAGAATAATGATAGACAAAGACTTTCAAGTGACTAGAGGTTTCATAGGCTTTCATTTTGGGTAGTTCATACAGCAATGCTATATGGGGACCTGGCTTTGTAGGAGTTCTGTACATCTCATCTTGAAAATCTTATCATTTCAAGGCACTCCATCCAGACACCGAAGGCGCTTTCCACAGGACCTTTAGTGCTGCATGTAGAGGTAAATAACAGAGATGTGTATGAAGCAAGCCCAAGCATTGTGCTGAATCAAAAGAGCCTTCTGTCCAAAGTGGTCTTCCTGCCATCTCAGATGTCAAAGACTGTTCCCGATTTACCACCTTTCAATGTTTGAAATTACTCAGTTCCAGAGATAATCCAGATTTGCTCTGCTCATCTCTTAATTCTCCGAACTTTGTCCTTGAACAAAAGTTGATCCTAAAGGAAGTGACTGGTCCTGAGGTTTCACAGATGACTTACAGCAATCTAACGGGGACTGCTACTAGAAGACATTTTCCTTTTCTCCAGCTCCCTCTTGTTTTGGCTCTGGCTGCACACTCCTTCCCTCCTCTCATTTCAACTCTCCCAATCCTGCAGCCCTGTGGAAAATCTGAGACAGGAGCCGATCTGGCTGAAGACTTTTTTTTTCCCCGGGTTAGTTTTATAACTTTTTCTGCTTACAGTTACCCTTATCTTGATGCAAAAATCTTCTACTTCACCCTATAAAATATGCACACTTTACAGTATGCAAAAATAACATGTTACTTCGAGTTTGCTTAAGAATCTGGTGTGAGAAGTCCCACGACCACCACCCCTCACCAAAGCCCTGTGTAAAGTGGTGCAGCATGTACACAGGATGACTGAAAAGATACGAGCAGAGTACTGAACACTTTGGCATGACCTGGGAGTAATTAAGCTAATCTGAAATACAACCAACTATTCTTTGGTATTTAACCTTCCCTTACATAGAATTAAACCATAGGGTCCCATTTAAATTTTAAATTTGCAGTTCTTGTAGGTGCTATTTTTCCTTCCTTCATAGTTGCCTAACAGCAGGGAGCCAATGAACCCTTGCTTTTTGGAGCAAATGAATTTTAAATAGTGGAGCCTCAAAGCCCGTGCAATGTTTTTCTGTATTTATCCTTGCCTAAAAGCTCTGACTGCCCATTCAGTTGCAGAACTGAGCATACACAGCCTGTTGATCAACACTTTCCTATTCTGATCTTGGTTGCAGTCTGCCAAAGTTATTAGGAGAAGAGGGGAGATTTTGCTTGTTTCAAGACTGTGAAAAAAAAGCATGATCTAGTTCTCTGAAGGCCATTAAAGAAAAAAAAAAAAAAACAAAGAAAAAAAAGCTTGTTGGCACTTATAGCCAGTAAGCAAAACTGCACGGCGTGCCTGCGCCATGCCATTGGAATGATGCTGAGGGCTGGGGCTCAGCCCTACCCTGGCCGCAGCGCCTGTGGCCTGCGGCTGAGTCACCCGCTGCCCAAGGAGCTCAGACGGGAGCGGGATCAACCCAGTCTGCTGATGCTTGGCCTCCCAGCAGCTGTCTCACAGGCCTTGTTTATGACGGGAAATTACACTGTGGTAGTCACCAGGAGTCCTGAGCAACGTGTTCTAACATGATGTAATTTCCCAGTGTAAACCATCCCACTGGTGTCTCTTTCCAGTTGCAAGGACAACAAACAACATTAACACTGGGCTCAGTCGCTAGTATTGCAAAAGTGGCCAAAGATGCCAGTGCAGGGAAGGTGCAAGCTCTTTTCTCATGTGCTTCGAATCCAATGTAATGCAACTTTAACAAGCCCAGGTGAGACTTCACACCTATTCTCCATGTACATGCATCAACTTAATTATGGCAGCTTTAAATGGATTCCATTAAGCCAGTGCACTTGTTCAGATTCAAGGTTGCAGCCTGCCTTTCTGGGTGCAGCTGTGATTCCTGTCCTCCCCTCTGTTAGCACCGATGGGGATGTGAGCACCCCCCTCCCTCCAAGCAGGCAACTCCAAATCATCCTGGGTGACTCCTACAGTCCAAATCATCCTGGGTGACTTAAAACAGTTAAAACTGCTGGCCTGAGCCAATGCTGGGATTAGGCTACAAAGCACTTCCACCTGCATCCCCACAAGCAAGCTGCGGGGATGAAGAACGAAGAACGTGGACACCTGCCAGCAGCATCTTTTCCATCAACACAGCTGGATCCTGAATAGGATGCCTGTCCATGCTGAGGAATGGAAAGTTGCACTAGATACCTCCAGAGGTGAGCAGAGCAAAGGAGAGCAGGGATCTCAGCAGCAACGTTTGCCTATATAGTGTAGACACTTACACAGTCTCACAGCTCTGAGTTACTTTATGATTTATAAAGTATACACCAACAAATACTGACATTACCCCTAGCTCGCTAGCCAACCAGTGGTACTTAATGATTTCCTACAGGCAAAAGCAGATACTTCAAAACCACAAAGTCTCAGCTTCACATACAATTCCACATTCACAGTTGACAAAAAGTGCTCTCAGGACAGTGCGGTGAGGGACAGAAAAGCAGAGACAGGAGAGCACAGAAGGAAAGAAATATTGAAAATGACTTCGATGTACTCAGCATCTTGCCACGTGGATGCACTTAGCAGAAGGAAAAAAATATTATGGTAATAATAATAATAATAATACTTTGCAGTTGGTATGGTGTAAGGGCTAAAGCAAGCACTGACCTCACCCTGTCAGCAGGGAGACCAAGGGATTATCTGATCTGTTTGGTCTCACTCATGACATTTTTCCTTACATAAAACTCCATTGATTGCAACTGATTTACACCTGAGTAAATAAAAGCAGAAGCTGTTATAATTACTTGCTCCTCAAAAGACAGAGGAGAGTCTAGAGTTAAGAGCCTGGTTTAGGACGTTTTTCTCTTTCCTAGCTAATTGATAGGAAGCCAACATTTTCTGTCAGAACAATGTCACGGTAATGTAGCAATAAACATTTGTAGAACTGAGCCTTTTCATAAATTCCTTCCAAGCTAGGTGGATTGCTGAACACATCCTCAGCCCATAAGAGATTAATTTATCCTTCTTTTTCTTTGAGAGTTGGCAAGCAAAGGCACAACAGCCTGAAGTGCCGTATCTCCAGGGACAGCATGGTCCTCAAATACAACCGTGATCTCAGCTGGAGAATTTAGGAAACCTAAATCCCGTAGCATTTGATAGGTTCTGCTTGACTCCTACACTTGGATTTCTCACATTTTGCAGCTAGGAGGGGCAATGTCTTTGTGTTTATGGTGGAAACCCAGAAAACCTGGACATAGAAAAGGATGCTATAAGAAGAAAGGCTGGTGTTCGCTTTGCGGTGCTGTCCTACCCACAACTGCAAGTGAAATGTATTCCCTTTATATGTCATATGAATCCACAGTGTCTCTTTGCCAGGCTATAAGCATCACTACAGCCTTGTGGTCCTCACTCAATGCCCTCAGCTGCACCACTGCAACATTCGCTGGCAGCAAGGAAAGCCCAATCATAGGTGCAGGTGTCCCCGTTACCTGCCATGCTGGAGCACAGGGCTGTGGGAGGCTGGCAACAAACATGGGAGCCACAGGTGATGTTTCCCTCTCCAAAGGCACTTCGATACTTCAGAGCTGACAGCAATGATCTCCTTCTTCAGCTGGTATCAGCAGGAGAAAAGGTAAATACACACAGACTGAAAATCACCCATCTGCAAAATCCTAAGTGCTTGAATTACGTTTAAACACCTCTGCGCAGGAATGAGTTTCCTCTGCAAATAGCATCTCTCTTCAGACAGCAAATACTGGTTTAACACCGTCACTTCTCACCTCACAGCCACAATTCATTTATATCAGCCAGTCATGTTGTCATGAACCTGGTTCTCTCTGGGTGGCAGTTGATAGCCTTTATGAGACTGATAATTTAATCAAACATAGAGAAACTAATAAAAGGTAAAATATTGTCTCTGTTTTGCCATTACAGCATAATGACAAGGAGAAAAAAGTGCCATTTGTTGCAGAGTAGTTGGATTTAATACTGAGATTGTTTGGGCTTTTGATGGAAGCTTTTATTGTAATCAATTG
>NW_008824866.1:578411-619742 GCF_000699105.1 Pygoscelis adeliae | reverse complement strand
TAAATGGCATATTAATATTGAGATCTTTAGTTTGTTTGCAAAATTGCCACCAATTTCTTAAAGCTTACAAAGGAGACAGTAGCAACCCACGTGTCCTTCTGTATAAAACCACTGATGTCCTCAGAATTTGTCTGTGTGCCTGCAGAGACATCATTAAAACTGCATGATGCTGAAGGCTGCAGTGCCCAGGAACAGCCTGCATGCTGAAGACAGCAAGAGCTGGCTCTGAGTTAAAACAGTGAATTTGTATTCATTTTCTTTTATTGCTTACTCATTTACTAAGAGGGAGACTATTTGTCACTTGCTCAGTTTTTCCAGCGCTGCACCATCTCTCTCTCCCTTTCTCTCTTTCTGCATAGTCTTCAGCCGGTTTGTGTAGGACATACACGCTCTCTCCTACACCCACTTAACTCCCAAGCTCTCTGAAATGCCTACGCCCTTTATATCCACAAGAATGCTTTTTTTCAAAACTACAGCAGACGCAGACCCCCACCTCACAAAGTGGGGGAGGCAGAGGTCACCTGCTCCCCGGGGAGCAGAGGAAGGTGCAGGCAGCGCATCCTGCTTTGCAGGGAAAGCCTCCAGTGAAGCAACCCACCGTGCTGACCAGAGGAGCCCCGTTAGTGACAACAGCTCTAAAAGCCAAATTAGTCTTTCTCTGTGTAAGTAAGGATATGTGAAATGTTGTCACTGTAAACAGACCTGAGGGAGTCGAGATCATTAACAGCGTTAAAACGAAGCGTCATCTCTTCATCCTCGCAGGGCTGCAGAGCAGCAGAGGAGAGTGAGAGCACCAGCTCCTGCCTCCTCGCTGTGCAGCCTCCCCGGGTGGGTGCCTGTCCTGCAGCAGCTCTTTCCAGATGCCCCCGTCCACATTGCCTTCCACGCCAGCATCCTCCTGGCCTGTTGCTCTCCTTTGACCCCATGCTGGGATCAGGGCAGAATAACCCATCACAGAGCTGTTGTTTGACAAGGATTTCTTGTGGTGGCCCTCGTGCCTCCCCACCAGGAAACAAAATCTCCCTCCAGTAACAAACCTTGCGCACACTGAGAGCCACGGAAAGGGCCATTTTCTCATTGATCGATTCCCGTCGCTTTCTCGGGGAGTCTTGGTATTCTCCATGATGGGACCGTATACATTTATACTTACTTACGGCTTTACATTGTTTCATTTCCTGCTAGTTTCTCACTAACAGCCTGCTTTGATTTAACGCCATGTGGCCAGGCAGGATATGATCAGCCAGGAAAATAGAGAGGCTCTTGGTATTGATATTGAGGTACTGATATTTATGAAGAAAACAAAAGGCATATATTTTCCCTCATTCTTTCCTCCTGGGGTTTCCAAATACACCTTAACTTACAGCAGTAGCACAGTAAGGAAGATTCCCAGCACCGGGGGAGAACAAAGCCAGCCTATTGCCCCTTCCCTGTCTTTTAGGAAATGAAAATGTGAGAACTTCTGTGATCTTTCATGTAGGTGAAAAGTTAAGGCTAAAGTCTTAGAGGATTGCCCATTCATTCCCTGACACACTCGTTGCCTTCAGGTTTCATGAAAATTGGACTGCAATTTTGAGTCCTTTCTCCTTCAAAAATTGCCTTACTTTTAGAAAGAGACATTCCTGCATTTATTTTGTCTTTGTGTGATAGATTTTTCCCTTCCCGAGTCTAGGACTTTGTACTTGCCTTTATTGAATTTCACCTAATTGCTTTCAGACCATTTCTTAAATTTATCAAGATCATTTTAGATTCTTCTCCTGGCCCCCAAAAAGCCTGCCAGCATGGTGTCATGTGTGAATTTCGCAAGCACATTTGCTCTTCCATCATTCAAGTCATTCATGAAAATACGGAATGGTACCAAGCCTAGGACAGATTTCTATGAAACCTCATGCACGCAACTTCTGTTTGTCAGCAAACTCTTGAGAACTACTTTTTGAGTACCTTTTTAATTACATTTTCCAAGTATTTGTGCATCCTCCCCATAGCAGTTTCAGCTAGACCAGATTGCCGAGTTTCTGCATGAGAACATCATATAGAAAAATGTCAAGAATCTTACTAAAGTCGAGACAGATCACATCTACTTCCCTCTTTCCATGATGTCCGGTTCTTTTCAAAGAGGGGAAGTAGATTACTTTAAGATGATCTGTTCTTGACAATTCCATGTTCCTGTTTCTTATCATATTTTTTCCACCTAGGTGCTCCTAAATAAATGCATTTATTTGAATAACTTGAAATGACCGCAAAGCTGTCTAAGTTATAAATTACCAGACCCTATCTCCACCCTTCACCCCTTTTAAAGGCCGGTATATTTATCTATCTTAACTCTGCAATATTGCCACAATTCAAAGTCAGTTGCTTCTGGTCAGATATTGCTTTTGATAATTCTTTGACTCTCCAAGTTTTATTAGGCGCTCCTGCATGAAACATCTAACCCACCGCAATAAACTTCATATATTCCCCTCTGCTTTGTCCTAAGGCACTGTCCCCTTGTTACTATTAATTACATTGTGCATCTGCTCAAAACTTCTTATTTTCCAGCCTTTTTGGTAGGATTTCTTCACCTTGTACATCAGCTGCATTCACTGAAACATTTTTGGTTTGGTTGGATTTTGTTGCAACTCTTGCTGCTGGCAACAGCATTGGGGCCTTTAAGTCTTTCTCATAGTTACCTCATTCTTATGTTGTAGTTTCTATTCAGCTTAAGAACATGCCCTTGTTTCTCCTTTTTGCATTTCCAGATGAAGAGGAGCTCTTGAGTGCACTCCTCCTGAGGGCAAGAAGGTCCAGTAACCCCAACAAAAATATTCAGCTGAACCTTGGGAGGGTGATGCTCTGAAGAATGGTCTGACACTGCCCACGAGTGAAACTATGTGCGGGTGTTTGGACAGGGAGGGCAAAGGTGTTGGGACAAGAACAACTTGTTTGTGGGCCCAGTGATGTCTTTTAAAAGTGAAGTTGTACTTTAGGGTTCCTCCAGTGACCAGGCAGATGTGCAGAAGGTCCCAAGAATCTCCACCAGCATTTTTTTTCCCATTCCCCTCATTAGGAAAATGCAAAACTTCGGGTGGATCGGGGAACTGATCCGGTAGAAACAAAAGCATACTTTAGCAGAGCCTTTTCTTTTTATTTTTCACTGATCTGGTTCAGCACAAAACTACACAAAACACTGAGCCAGTGCCACAGAGGCAGCAGTAGCGTAGCTGGAGGCAGGGAACAGCAGGAACCTCTTAAATCCCCTCCCTGGTGGGGACAGGCTTTCCGCAGGCCGGCTCTGAAGGGGAGACCAGCTTGCAGATCTGAAGTAAGCGCCAGTGAAATGCCATGCAGAGCAGAGCTGGTCAGGAATTTTTGCTTTAATTATTTTTCCCCACAAAAAAGTTTACATTGCAACTTTTGGCAGGAACAGGGCAATGGCCAGAAACTTTTTTTTTTACTGTTTTGTAAATAATTGAAATAGGATCGTTCAAGGGGTTTTGGTTCAAAGCCAGCTTTTTTCAATTGTAAGTTAATTTATAATTTTAAAAATATGATATCAACATCGGAGCTATTTCTAGATTATTACCCAGGCTGTGCAGATGAAGGGGACTCTGTGGATTAATGGCTGCTCCCTGAAAAAAAGAAGTGCGGTGCCTTTAGGGTGGAATTTCCGTCATCATCTTCCTTTCTCAAACATGAAATATTTAGCCCTTTTTGAGAAGGTAATGTAGGACAGGCAGGAGCGATTGCTGCAGGCCACAAAATGAGCCAGGGTGAGCCAGATCAGAATTCAGGAGCTAAACCTGACTTCTCTGGGCTGCACCCTGATGAAGTGGGAAACCTTCTGCTATGCTGTGATTTTGAGATGAACAGTAATAAAAGCTTTAACTTCAGGCAAGGCTGCCTAAACTTGACGCAGCAAAGAAGTGGACCCAAGCAGAATTGATCAGCTGAGGGGGCTGAACAGTCGATCAGCAATTTACCCTTGTAAAAAGTGGATTATAAAAACACAAGGTAGCTATTCTGGTTAACAACATGCTAGATAGGGATAGTGAAGCTTTGCATATGCCCTAAGTAACATCAGATAGCTGAGTTAACTCCTAAGATACGTGCCAGAGAAGTAATGGCAGGGTCTGGCCCTGCTGGAATGCGATGACTTTTAAGAAGTATAAAAGTCAAATGAGTTGTTGGTAGTGAAGATATCTTCCCAAGATGTAATCATGGAAAATTCCTTTCAAGAGCTGGTGTTTAGACCTCAGAAAATGCACAGCAAATTGCATTGTGATTTATTTGTCAGTGTCTTTATAGGTTGGGCGTTACTTTACCCCACAGCTGGAGTCAATTTTTAATATTTAAAAGTGGAAAGAAAGCAAAACCTAAACACATACAGATCTGTCTGTTTTAGATTGTACTTTTCCCAAACATTACTGTTTAGAATTGAACCCTGAATAGATTTCTGCAGAGGCCAGCTGGCAACACAGAATTAAAATAACTGGGACTGGGTAGACTGTATAGAAAGACCTCCTAAACTGCAGTTAGCTGATCTGGTATTCATAGTCACTCCAGATATAAATCTAATCTTTCCCTTCTTCTGATAAAGGACATGAGGTTCCATCTTTTTTTTTTTTTTTTTTACCTCCACCTCTTTCTCTTTCTTTCCCTCTTTCTCTTACTCTTCCATAGCAAAGCGCTCTACCGAGTAGGTGTGGTACAGTGCATTCTTTAAATACGGTAGTTGCTGGTTACCATGAGAGCCTGCTGAAGAAACAGATAAATAGAGTGAGGTGGCAATGATGATTTACATCACTCTTGAATCACACACATTCGGAGCAATTAGTGGAGAAATAGACAAAGAAATTTTCCAGTGCCCATCAGCTTTTACTCAGTTAGCCAGGAAAGGCTAACGAAATAACAGCTGGAGTCAGAAACAGATCCTATTTCAAAGCCCATACTGTACCTACACTAGAAAATTCAGTCTCCTGTGGTTCATGCTCAAGCTTTGTTACGAAGTTGTGCCTGGTTTGCTGCAGCATTAAATGAACTGTCAGGCCAGTGCTTAAAGCACAGCTCCGAGGACCAGGATTTGGGAATTTTATTGCCTGTTCTGCCAACAACGTGCCAGGTGATTTCAAAGCTTAGACACAAAAGCGAGTTACCATGATATAGCAGATAATCACGCAACGGCTAAGCCACGGTAACTGTCTGTACATGTGTTTATAACCTCTAAGTCTGCCACTAAAGGCTAGGTAACAACTTAACTTGATCCACAGAGAAAGACAGCTAAGTTGGATGTGCCGCGGGCTGAGAGCAGAAACACAGACACAGCTCAGCTGATGCACAGCGAGTTGTTAAGCCCGTGTTACCAGCTCCTGTGTCTAAGTGCTGGGAAAAATCACTTTGCTGCTTCATATCGCAATTACAAACTGCAAGGACATTGCCGGACTCACAAATGCGATGTTACCGTAGTCCTTACTAAGGTCTCAGAGATTCCCAGACAGAAGGGAGCAATGGAAATGTTTTAGCTGCTTTATTATTACTGTGGATCCACCATACAAAGAAACAAAAATCGCTAAGCCTATTCCTAACCTTCCTCCTTTTTTGAGGGAGAGATACCTGTGGAAGAATCATTGTGCCAACTGCCAGCAGCTTCAAGCTTCTCAGAGCCTCTCTGTGTTATAGTAGAGTACACATGGAAACAAGACCATCTTTGCATGGCATATCGGACTTCATGCACAATTTCAGTCTCCAAGTTGCTGGTGAGTGGCCCTGGCACCCCTGCAGGGAGCCATGGATGTATTTACCAACAAAAGGGCTCTGTAATATGCAACATATGGAGATAGGAAAAACAACTCTAATTGGGAAAGGCACAATCCCATTTGGTAACATTGTTGTACCTCTTAATAGTATTTTATTTATTCTCTCTTCCCTACTGAGTCATGGTGGATGCCAAAAGCCAGGACCACCAAGCAAAGCTGGCTCCTTCCCAAAAATATGCCTTGCCTGAGTGGATTCGCTCTGTGAAGGATTGCAGGGAGATGTTCTCCTTCAAAGATTTTTATATGATTGGAAGGGATGTTGTGAGATAGACAAAGAATGCTTCCAGCTGAGAAAGTCTTTAGCTTCCTGCCTGTCTAGTCCAGAGCAAGAAACTTTTTGGCTGTCTTTGTGGAGCTGCTGTCTGCAGACCACAAGGCTCTTGGTTCAAACCTCAGCTGTGAAAATGTGCACTAAGGAACGTTTATTCAGCAGATGGGGGACATCTCTGTTTGAGGAAGGCAGCTAATTCAGTGTCTGGCCAGCAGCTGGCAGTCCTGGCAAATGGTATATTTTTTTAAAATATATCTTGTGGCTTGTCGTCCCCATCATGAATTTTCACATTGCTTCTTTGAAGAATAGCACAATTACAAAAGGTTTCTATTACAAACCTTTCAGGATCAGAAGGGATCCTTAGAGCAACTCCTTGCTCTTAGGGGCATTTGGTCTGGACTGGTCAGGCTCCATCATGATGGGATGAGTTTATCTTTCAGAAATCTGCGGGAAGTGAGAAAGGTAATACAGATTGCTGTAGTGGCTAATAGGAAACACCAGTGAGGAGGGCTCATTGCTTCGTATCTTAGACTCTATGTGCATTCTTTGAAAAGAAGCATCTCGCTAGCTCTAGAGGCTACCTGTAGTCATAGGAAACATGGCAAGGGATTTTCCTGACAAAATTATACTTCATGGGAAAATCTTTTGTTTCTACTCCTGCAATGTTTTTGTTCGAAAAACCTCTTGTTCATTCAAGCTTTCACCAAATTAAATAAGCACAACCCTGCCTGGATTCTGGGCAGGATGTGCAAAACCAGGGCCCGTCTCTCTGGGTCCGTGACTCGGGGCCAGCCCAGCCGGCCAGGTCTGCTGTAGGCTCTTGGCAGTCGGGACTTCTGCTCGTAGGCAGGGTAGCCCTGGCATCAGGGCCTCTGGCAGCGAGCCCCAGTCAGCAGGGCTAGGGGAGGGATGCCAGGCAGCACACCCTGAGTCCGGAGACCCAATGACTCCAAAAAGTGAGGAGCTTGCAAGCTCTGGCTCTGACTGGGTCTTGGCTCCCTGGGTCAGGGCAGGGATGCTGACATCCCACAGAGCCTCAGGTGGAGCTGCCTAATTCCCAGCTGCAGAGCCAAGTCCTGGGAGGACTGAGACAAGCCCCAGCATTTCTGTCTACAGGGCAAGACAGGAGGGTGGGATTGCTGCAGCTTCTGAACGTAAGTAGCAAAGACAGGAAAAAAGTTTTCAGGCCAATTTGGCCCAAGCCAATATTTTACAAATTTTTCTCAGATCACTCTGGTTTTGGACCACCTCTAGTGGCACAACAAAACTCACAATTTAAAATGACTCGCAGTACTAAAATGGGGAATCTAGTCCAAACTCAAGAGGCCACCTAAAGGAGACCATGCCCTTCCCTGGCATACATGCAGTCTTATTATGAGCTGCATTTGAATCTTACTCATATGAATTACGTGCTCAGCTATCTAAATGGAAATGAGTAGATTTGGACTAGATCTACCTTTTCGCAAGAATGACCCAAATCTTACCCAAATATTGCAAAATTTTCATGTCCATACAAAAATTCTCAAAATCAAGGAAAGTAAAGAAAAGCACCTTTTGGTGTGCAATGAAAGCACAGGAGAGGGAAAAGAGAAGTATATAACATACAAGGAAAATATATAAAAAATCAAGTCAGACACAGAAATATAAAGGGTTCTGTCTCTCTCAGGCCCCAACCCATTTTATCCACAGTGCGTACATGCCAACAGGTGTGCCATTCACATGTTCAAGGCTTTTTTCTCTCTGGGGCAAGGAAGACAGAGATGTAGAGTCTAAGGATGGAAGGATACTTGAAAATCATGTAGCTGGATCTCATGTGACACAGAAAATCTCAGGGGCTGATCTCTACATCATGTCTCAAACTTATTGTTGAACTCATCCATATACAGACTTGACCAAGAGAGACACATCCCTAAATAAATTGCTCCAGTGTTAAATCCTCCTCAATAGTAAAAATGTGTCTGCACATATCTACCTAGTAAGATCTATTTTAAAAGTGGCGTGGCAAAGGAAAAGATTTAAGGTATGTTATCAAGTTTTGCTCAAGATTCAGATATAACAATGTTCTCACCAACTGGGGCCTGAGGAGGTTTGGCCTGGGTACATTTCTCTAGAGAAACCAGATGTGTGTTTGCATATCCCCAAGATTGACTGCAGTACATAAATGTGAGCCAGGACACCATAGCCCTGCCAATGTTTCCTCTGTTTAGCATCACTTGAATGTGATGGCCTTGCTGCCGTCACTCCAGTACCTTAGCCATGGAGTTGTCCCAGTGACGTGCCTCTAAGCTGAACAAGGCAGTCTCAAAAAATCCTTTCCTAATTCCTGTGGTTAAATCTCACTCCCCGGGGTCACACGTGCTCACGAGAAGGAGAGGGAATTTTCCTTCATCCCACTGTAACCAGAGCACTTCTTCACAACCCAGAGGAGGTAGCACCACCAGCAACTATAAAGGTCTGCATGCAGGTAAGCTCTGTCCTGTCTGAGAAACATCCTCAGTCTCAGAAACTTTTACAGAGACTCTCTGAAAAATATCAGGGAAACAAACTATGGAACAGTTTCATCCTCCTGACAAAGTGCTCGAGCAGATCAGCTAGAAATGTGGTTTGCAGGAAGAACCTGAATGGAGGCTCTGGGTCACTTTACTTCCATTTGTAAGTACCTGTCATGTGGCACAGGTGATCCTTCCCAAAAAGCAAAAGACATCTCTGAATAAGAGGAGGCATACCCCAAAATATGTCCTCATTGGCACAAATGATTCAACAGCATGCAGGGAGGGAGCAATTCCAACAGCAGCAGTGAAATCAGCCTTCCTATTCCTGGCAAAATGTGACTGAGGTACTCCCCGGAGCAGGTCCTCCAAGCAGTGCAGCACGGTGCTATTGCTGGGTATGAAGGAAAGACCATTAACCTTCAGAAACAAATCCTCCTGCTTTTCTGTGTCAGGTTTTATAGCACAAATAAGGAACATGCCCAAAGGGTCTTAGCAACACTCTTACATTCCCTTTCAAGAGTTTGTTTTTAAATATGTCCAAACAAGCTGCTGTCCATCTCTCCCAGTCGTCAGGAAAGGAAGCTATAGCACTGTAGCACTTAAACTCCTGGGTGAAATCTTGGCTGCACTTAGTCATTGAGGTATTTGCTATTTACTTCAACAGGGTGAGAACTGTACAGCTCTTACTTGCCTGAAACCAGAGAGGGACTATCTGCAAAGTTGGCTGCAGGAGCCTTTCACAGAGCCATTTCATGGGATTTGAGACTGCTGCCCCAGGAGAGGGATTCTTTACGGTTTCTTATTTGGCAAATTTGTGCTGCTTTTAAATTCTGGTATCAGATACACAGGAGCAAACTCCAAAGTATGAGGTGTGAGTATGCACCCCAAGGCAGAAATTGCTTCTTTTGATAAAAAAAATTGCACAGGTTGTGTGTGAGCTCCTGGACTTGTGAGTGCTTTTGAGCATCTTGGTCCAGTTACACACCCAAGCTCTGTCCCCCTTCTGTACTTGAACAAGAGCTTCCTACAAATGATTACTGCGTCCTCCTACACCCCAGAAATACACCCAGAAATGGGGTCTAGGCAAAACGCAGTGTGTCCAGTCAAGTACCTGGTGTGAATAATCAGTGACTATATCTGAGTCACACCATAGAGCCTGTCCACTACTGCATATAGAGATGACTGGTGATGCTCCATTGCAGTTCTTTATTTTGTTATTCTTCACTTAATGGTAGTCTTAATCTATGGGGCATCTATTCTAGGGGCACCTCTTGTAAATGTAAATGTGATCTGCAAAGCCTTCAAAAGTGAGAGCTCCACTTTTCTACACAGTGCTACATTTGTTAAATTTATTTTCTGGGCTGAATCGCCAGTTATTGATAATGATAATAGCACCTAGCTTGTATATAGCATACTCCAACAATACATCTCAAAATGTTTCACAAAGCAACACAAATCCCTATTATTTCCATATGCCCCTGGAATTTCCATATTCCTAATTTAGCTCATTGCTTTACACAATCTGATACAAGTCAGGAGGAAAAGGTGAAGAGGAATGCATTCACCTGCTATTGTTATCCAAGAGAACATCACTGCTACGACACACAGATGGAGAACGTGGAAGAAAAGGTAGGTGCAAACAGGTCAGTGAAGAGGGACCCAGCAGCTGTGTGGACCTAGCCCCACACTCATGCACAGCTCCACTGAAATCATCCTCATCTTTGAGTAGGTGTAGAAAAACCTGTAGCCTAAATTTCACCTATCTCCTTATGGCAGTGGGGGAGCCTCAGAGAGTGATTCATAGGACCTAAATAAGGCAGTAAGCAGGCAGCTGCCTGGAGCTAGTCAATAGGAACATCAAGCACCAAAAGGCAAATGGAATTTAGCCCCAGTGGTCTAATATAAAAGATCTGCCAGTGACCAACTCGCTGCTTGGGTGGTTCTTCTGATGGTAGTTTGTGGTTTTGGTTATTACTTTCAACAAAGGAATGAGGATAATAAAGATTTCTGAGTCTAAATTAATCTTGTGAGGCTCATAAAAGTTATATTCTGCACCAGCTTTGTGTTAGGCACAATCCAGAGGCTTCTATTTGCCTGAATGTCCTCAACTTCTGAAATATGCACAGTACATGGAGATACCAGATTCTACAAGAAACACAAGGATGAAATTCATGTTTATTCTGCATTAGAACACCTGGTGTTGAATGTCAAAGGCCTATCAGGAGAAAGTTTCTTGAAAAAGAAGCACCTCAGATAGAGCAGGATCAAAGTTTTACTTTGAATTTGGAGTCAGACACTGTATTTTCAAAAAAAATTGCTATACTCACATGACTAGCAAATAGGCCAGAACAAAATGAGAGGTTTTAGATAAATTATGCTCTTCTGCCAGCTATTGTGAAACTCTGAAAACCTACGCATGATTGTAAATAGATCACGCTTGCATGGAAGGAGATCTCTAAATGCACTGTGACTCATACAGCTTAAACGTACAAGGATGGATTGTACACTGCACAGTGCTGGAGTTTCTTTCAGTATTATGCATTAACAGACTCGTGGTATGCAGTATTACAAGGGAGCATTGGTAAGAGCACTGGGGAAAGAGAGTGGCTGTTTACCTGGTGGATTTTGAGGACTAAAGATCCAATCATCATTTTACTTTCCTTCTCAGTAACTACTAATCAATCTAATAATTATCAACAGGACATTTTTAAAGCTTTGGAAGGTCTCATTTCACTCAGTAAGGAAGGAAAATATATAGCCATCCTCAGAACATTATACTGCAGGCTTATGAATCTGCTCACCAGTGTAATATAGGACAGCTTTTCTTCTTTTGATTCCTTATAGTTATGAATACTCAAAAATGAATTGCTTACAGGCTTAAATTTAAGTGCATGCTAAGTGCTTTGCTGGACTGTTGCTTTTCCTAAGTGCTTTGCTACATTCTCAGTAGACTGTGAGCTCAAATCCTCATCTGTCTTCCCCGTGATTTTCGCATTTAATCTCATAGTCTATCTCTACATAGCTTTGAAGGATGATGGACTCAGCAGCCTGTGCACCACTTGGCTGCCGTGGTGACCACTGGTCAGTTGCTTCTGCAAGACTGCCTGTTGGCGGGTCGTCATGTGGCTGTGTTTGGACACGTATTCCCATGTCCCCTGGAGCATGTGTGCAGGCTGTACCTCCGATCGTGCCAAAGAGGGTAGGAGTAAGGGTGGCTGGCGCAGCCCCTTTTGATGGGGATCCTGAGACTGCCGTTACAAGACAGTGGAGATTTACTCCAAGACACGCAGATCTTGATTCGAAGCTTGTTTGAGCAGGGAGTCAGGAATCTATCCATGGCCTTCTGAGCATTTACCGTCTCAAATGAGCTCCACTTGTCAAAAACAAAGACTTAAAGACAGCAGTGACATGTTTTATACATTTTTCACATTATTCCACAGTAATGAGGACTATAAACAACCTTTATTCAGAACTGAAAGATGAGATTTTTGGAACATGAATCTTTGGCAAATTTGGTAAGGAAGTTGCCTGGAGCACTGAGTTTGGCTGATGAGTGTACTTGCAGGCTTGTGAGCCAGGATGGGGCAGCGTCAGCAAATACTACAGGAAAAAACAAAGAACTCCGCTTTGCGCACATCTACCCTGGGAGCCTGCTTTCGGCCCCGTCCATCGATCAGCACATGCTTGAATACTTCCTTTAACTGGGGCTCTGAAACAACACAAGCCATTCACTCTGACGGAGGAAAGGAACTCCTGAGACTTCTGCAGCCTGAATTTTGAGCATCAAATGCTAACATCATTAATTGCTTCCAACCGAGCTAGCAAAGCCAGAGCGATGCACAGACATCTGTGCACGAGCAGCTCACATTGAACGCATTTAGGAACGTTGGGCAAGTCTACTTGGAAGGCCAGTAACGTTCACTAGGCAAGTCAGTTGCTGCCAATTATTCACTGTGCTGTAATTCAGAACACGATCCTTATGTTACAGATTTAGTGATCTCGGCCCCTGCTCAGAAAGACTTAGAAGCGCAAGGCACTCTGCTTACAGGCTCTGGCTCTGCACAGGGTTTCGGCATGTGAAGGACACCTATTTTCATTGGAAGAGACTCGCCAGCAGCAACTGTCAAATTTTGGCCCCATGAATTTTGTTTGTGAAAGGAAAAATTTAAATCTATTATTTGACTTGGAAAACAACTGTGTATAAGTTTGTGAATCATCTTGTCATTTGAGGAGACAAATTAGTGAACCGTAGTAATACATTAGTCCAATTGCCTCTTTTCTCCTATTGAAAAAAAGATGATATAGAAAGAGGTTAAAAAATGTTGTCTGCCCGTTGAGCTGGTGCCTGCATTTCTTGAGTTACGAGGTGCATACATTATGAGCCGGGAGGGATGCAGAGTTTTGAGTGCATTTTGATGCCTTCCACTCATTTTGCCATTGAGAGATTTGCTGACAACCTAAAAGGGTGGAGGCACCTCTGCAGTTCTCTCTGGGGGCTTTTAAGGTTTATTTTGTGTTTGTGTTGTATTCCAGGCTCACAGCTGTAATTTTTCTACTGTCCTTTTGATATTATTACTGACCATGAGTTCATTTCCTTACCCAGACTGGCTGAGGCCTGTTTGTAGCCATCCCTTTCCCTTGCCACATTTCATGCCTGAAAAGGGATCCCACAGCCAGTGTCTCTGTGCCTCCTGAGTGGAAAAGGGGGAACGCTCACCCAGCAGCCCCACTTTCCCCTTGTCACAGGCAAGCATCCTCTCCGGCCCCAGCAGGACTGTGCAGTCCAGGGGCCATGGAGATGGGCACTAGAGTTATAACAATGTGCCCAAGAGGCAGGCAGGACCACCACCAGCTGTCACAGCGAGACCCAGTACAGTCACTAGTTGTGGATCATGTTTCCCACAGGCCAGACGTACCGCTCATGGCCCGCTGCTGGTGAAGGGGGCTGGTGCCCTCTGCCCAAGCCCATCCTGCAGGAGCAGCTCTGCAGAGTCAGGCAAGCCTGCAAGGAGTCCCTGGACTTTTACATGCAAGGAAAGCTCCAAGAGACTCTGTATCCCCAGCCTGTCCCCTCAGCCCTTTCCCAATCTCACATTTTTAAAGCCCCAAGGTCTCACACAAGGCCCCAGCACACCACACGTGCACCAGGGCCAGTGCAAGGAGGAGCCAGGTTTAGCTGGGTTTGGCTCCAGCCAGGGCCACAGCTGAAGCAACCGCACCCTGGCCTGCATCCAGCTGGCATGGAGCTGCTCCCCGAGTGTCCATAAACACAGATGCTAGCTTGAAAACAGTGTGTAAACACAGCCAAACTGCTCTTTTACCTGGGCTGGTAGGAATGCCCATGACAATGTAGCTCACTAACTCAGGTTTCCCTATTGCTTTCCATTCGGTTTCTTGCTGCAGCATCTGAATTGCCCAAAGCTGTCAAACACTCAGGAGATATGCCTAAAAATAGAAATCATTAAATTAGTTTAAGTAGGAGATTTTTAGCAGATCAATCAATCCCTTCACTGTTTGGTTTGGGGTTTTTTTTGGTCTGTCTTCTGAGGCATTAGGACGCATGTGCATCACATTGTGAGTTTTTCCTCTGCTGTCCTTCCTTTTTCAAATAAAACCTAAGATTCTCACTCCATTACTTTTCTCTGCAGCTCTAAGAAAAAAAAAACAACACAGAAATATGATGAGACTTGTCTTAAAATCAGTGTTGGCAGCACTATCTTATATGTTGATTTTTTCCATGGCAGAGAGTAACTTTGCCACAAGCCCAGAATATGGAGCAACACAGTTTACTCACAGAATCACAGTCTGGTCGCCAATTGCCCCTTATTCTAGGCATTTATTATATCAGTAGATAACTTCCCTTGGCAAGCTGGTTGTGATATGGATGAGGAAAACAAACCTTCACTTCATGGATTGCACAACTCATTTGAGCAGATAAACCATTAAGATGCATTGACATCAGGTAAGATCCTGTTGCAACCCCTCCAAGCCTCTCCCACAGCCCTCACATCACATTCCCAGTTGAAGAAAATCTCTCAGCACCAGAGTCTTTCTGCACAGAGCTGAGCTCTCAGAATAGGTACCACATTGCTTTATACAGATATAAATAGCCTGTATTGTCATCATGAGGGTATCTCATCCTCTACAGAAGATGGCATTCAATGCTGAATATTCAGTTAGCACCAGTCCTTTCGAACTTTCTATGAGGGGGGGATATTTTAAATTACCCAGACTTTGCCAAGAGAAAGATATATGACCATGGTGTAAAATTTCCATATTTTAATGGCACCCATTTAATGTTCAGGCTCAGGACTTAGAATAATCGACTTAGTTTCATTTCTGTTTATAGCTCATTTCTGCTCAATTTCCTCTCCTGCTTTTCCCACAGTAACTTAGCGTGGCGGGGCTCAGGCTGCAGATTCTACAGGAAAAAGGTTAAATCTGAGTTAAAATTTGTTTCACTAAAAATACATTCACGTTTCATACAAACCTATTTATTGATCCTATTTTCAAAAAGCTTCACCTGTGACCTAACTGAACTAGACTACAACACTCTAAGCTTTTGATGATATGGATTTTCCCAGATATTGCTTACTGTCTGTTTCTAATTCATATGCATGTTCCCGATCTATGACAACTGGCTGGTTTATTTTTAATATCATTGCTGCACATGAGCAATAAAGGGTGACACTTCTTCAGAAACCCACAAACTAGCAATAAGCTTCTTCAGTTACAAAGGAAAATAGCTGAGCCCTGCCATCGAGGAGAAATCATCAAATCTGGGGGAGAAGTTGTAAAGAGGAGAAAAGGGTCTTCACATGATTTGTAACCCACATATGGGGTTTTTTTGGCCACTCAAAGGTTTGTTGCAATTGCCAGCCAAGTGCTACACAGCAAATTCCAGCTCCACTGGCACTATCAGAGCTGCTCTGGCACTCTGAAGTTAGCCTAAAGCTGGCTTATATGGCCAGATGCTTTTTTTCCAATTGCGGAGGATCATTGTGGAAAGATGGAGAAGCTCACCAAATGGACACATGTGGGGCTACCATAGCCCGTCTAAGGCCCCCTGGCTCCTGGGGGAGGAGAGGGCATTTCACAGGGGAGACTCACGGTGACTTTCACAAAAGTGAAATGGATGAGAAAGTACCATCCTGGGGCTAAACAGGCACTCGGTGGACAACACTAGGCTGGCCTAAAACCCCATTTTGTTTCCTCTTCTTAAACTGAAATGAATGTAAATAAAAGCCACCTCCCCAGTGGCACCATCTCTCCCGCCTGCTGAAGTGGAGTGGGACGAACAGCAGGAGCGTGACGGCGAGCGCAGCTGCTCTCGGACGGGCCGTGGAGGGAGAAGCCAAGCCCTCAGCAGGCTCTGGGAACTGCTGGTGGCCATGAGCTCATGGCTGGGACCGCCAAGATACACACTGAGCAGTTATTCTCTCTACAGAGTGAGGGGATGTTACACTTCAAACTTCTAGATCTGATCAAGGTTTATTCAACAAGTTCACAACTATACATAGGTAAAGAGCCGTTCTTTTCCAACAACCCCATTTTATTTTTCATCACATCTTCGGTTGGTAAAGGCAATCTGTATAAACAATACACTTCCACGTTGGTACTAGAAAGTGTAGGCACTAGATCTAGTGTTTCACAATGCTCTGATGATAGTGTTAGAAAATACCAATAAAGTGAACACTAAACTGATGAAGAACCAACATAACATGGTGACAGCCATTATCAAATCAGGCTGGCTTTTTTAAGGCTCTGTCAGGCTGGGTGCTGAGTCTGGCACTGTTTGATATCTTCACTGGTGATCTGGAAGCATAAAATCATTGCTAATAAGATATTTGGTGACAGAAAAGTAAATAATTGTGTGGGCTGGACAGTTATGCAAGACTGAGTCTGCACTCATTCTATCTAAATAACCTTTAATACAGCTAAATTCTACATTATATACTGCTGAACAAGGAATGGAGACCAAATCTTTGCAGAGAGGAGGGATCCTAGCCTGGGATTAGTGACTCAGACTAGGTCCCAGTAAACACATACCTTACCAGAAATTCCCAGTGCAGTATTGTAGAGGAACTGATGGTGAGCAAAACTAACTGAAGTCTGCCACCAAGTATGGGCACCAAAACCACAGTACTGTGTATCATGAACATTTTCTTTCTCAAGTTTTTTAGAAGGCATCTGGGAAACTGAAGCAGATGCAAAGAGACATCAAAATATTGGAGGGCCACAGAAAATGCCTTATATTGGGACACTGAAAGAGATCAGCCTGGTTTAAAGAAAGAAGACAAAGAACTAATCTGCAAGCACATTAATAGGAGAAAATACCCAATTTGAAGGGGCATTTTGTTTTCATGGAGAAAAGCATAACAAGAACCATGGATGGGAGATGAAGCCAAATGAATTCATATTGGAAATAAAGCACAGATCTTTAGCAGTGAGAACAATTAAGCACTGGGAAAAAAATTGGAAGGGATGGAATTTCCACAATTTTCTCATAATGTCCCCTGTTCAAATCTGAATGCCTTTCTGCAAGCTAAATTTTAGTAAAAAAAGAGTTTTTGGACTCAGAAGCAATGGGAAGTAATTGAAAAACTGGACATACACAGCAGGTCAGCTGGTAGTCCCTTCCAGGCTTAAAAATCCCCTGCATCTATGAACTGCGTTGCTAAAAAAATTGCCTCATCTCCTAACAAGTGTAATAGGCAGACAAATGTTCTTGGAATGGATAACCATGAGTTTTGATTGGCCAGTGATAGATATCACTTAATGAAACCTAAAATGAGGTGACAGGTACCATCAAAAACATCACTGATAGAAATTGTTCGGATGTTTGTTGTGAGCCTCTGTTGTTGTATATCTTTCTTTGTATATTTGCCGAAGGATTTCTTGGTCTGCAGAGGCGATTATGTGCCTTATTGTACGGATGGGAAGAAAGCACTCTTTTCATGATGATGATGCAGACCATATTGATTGTAGTAGTCAATTTATTAGAGAAGCAAGTTCCAAAATGCATACCATTTAGTTGCTTGGGGATTATAGTCAGTTGCAATTTTTCTGCTAATTTAAGTTACTGTAGAAATAAAAATATTTCCATGTTGATTTTATTTCAAGAGCAATGAGATTGCATGTCTAGTGCACAGCTTTATTTGACAGAGAAACTTGCATCTGTATTATATCACTGACAGCTAGAGCATTTGCTTGCAGAATACTATGGAAAGGTCATGATTACCAAGAGAAACATAAATGTGTATGCACTTACTAGCTTATTTGACTTGGAAGCTTACAGCTAGATATAGCTGAACAGAGTATTGCAATAGGTAGGAATATTTCTCAGACAGGGGTATAATCAATTTGTAATTTTTAAAGAAAACCATGAATGTGTAGGCCATCTACTGTTCTTGCCTTCAATTGGCTTGTTGGTCTGTGTTACATTATTTTAAGCAGCAGTTGCCTATTACGAGATTTGTGAAGGTCCTGCTGATTCTGAAAAAGCAGGTTTAATGTGGACAGATTGAATAATAATGCTGGGTTCAAGACTTTGCTTCCCACTCTGATCAGTTTAAATTCTTCAGGAAAAGAATGTGTTCTTGTTCGTAGGTATGTCATGCATATCTCTTCCCTCGGCGGATAGTAACAAATATTTCCCCAAAGCTGGCTTTGTCAGAAAATGTAGCAGCCATTGCACTGAAAGACTCAAGCTCCAGAGAGGGGAAAAGTTCACCTCCCTTGGTAAAGCTCAGCATGCCTCTGAAATCATCCAGACTCTCATCTCTAACTGCCTTTCTCTCCCCCACATCACAAAAATAGTCTTTGAGTTCAAAATGATCACATACTCATCTTACATAAAATGCACAGGTTCCCAGAGAAGCTTGTGTCCTATTTGCTGAGGCGTTTACAGACTGATTTCAATGCCTGCACATGATGGAAAAAATTCAGGGCTTGTGCTACTGTTTTAGGACCGATACATGGGCTGGTGATGATGAAAAACATAATGTTAGAACTAATAATGGGAATAGCACTTCTACTGATGAACCATCAAAAATAAGACTGACAAAATGAATCCTTGTTTCAAAAGGAAGCTGGAATTCTAGGTATTATGTCTATATTGCCTGCCAAGCCTGGACCTGTGTTTGAGGCCCAAATCACCTGCCATGTGGGTAGGTTGGACAGATGCCCATTCTCAGGTGTGAGTTTTATGTGATCAATGGAGAGCACTTGGATCTCTTCTTCCTTTGAATGTGAGGATGGCAGAGGCACAAGAATGCTTGAACCAAGTCCACTACTACACATTTACCCCATCAGTCCCTGCAGTGGCATGGCGTCCCATAGCTGATGTCAGGCAGTCAGGTCTGCTGCAGAGGGCTTTCTATGCAGGTTTGACACAACATGCATTGGACACTTGCTGGGGAATCCCTGCCACGGTCACTGCAGCAGGGACTGAAGGTCTGTGAGGAACTTTTCCTCTCAGCTCTGCAGGGAGAGTTAGAGGAAAATCCAAACCCATCCTTTTCTGCCCACCTTACCAGCTCCCCAGCAGCTCCCCAGCAAGCTGAAGATGGCCAGTACTGACTCTTGAAGGTTGAAATCACACATTTTCCTCATGTTGGTACAGGGGGTGAAGAGGACAAGCCGTGGTCCGAGATAAGACCTGAGTCTTTATACATTCACCTCATACTTTTTGGGTCTCTGCTTCCACATATGTACCAAGACAGCAGAGCAACTCCCTTTATACCTGCTACAGTGGGTGCTGGGCAGTCCCAGGTCTAGCCCTCACCCCAGTCCCTGGCTTACAGGACTCAAAACCCGAACACCACCTCCCTGGGCCTGCTACCGTGAACAAGTGGAGTTTCGCTGCAGCTCAACTTGCTCCTTTGCTAGCCTGCCTGAGCTTCCGTTATTGGATCTCCTGCAGGTCCACCTGCTCCCACTCTGCCTTCTGGAGTTAACTGGGTACATCCCCATTACTAACATCAAGGTGCATTCTGCTCAGCCAAGGGCAGGTGGCCACATGAGCACACGATTTGTCATTGAATTAGACTTCCCAACCTAATGCCTTCCTTTAGGCAGGACCTGGCCTCTCTGGCAAAGGTGCTCCTGCAAAGCACCTTGTGCCCAGTGCACTGCTGGTCATTAGGCTGTGTGGGGGTGGAGGAATCCCTTCCCTGGAGCAGTTTTCTTCTCCTCTGCCTGGCCTGGGTGGGCTGCTAAGCTTAACTCTCTGTACAACGCTCTGAAGGACACTCCCCTATCAGAGAACACTCCCCTGTCTTCTTTCAAACCTCACTTTTATTCACACATACCTGTTTAAGACCAGCTCTAAATCAGGAGCCAGCTCAGCTTTCTACCTCCAACGAACTGGATTGCCCCAGGAGGTGACAATCTCACTGTGCTTACTGTACAGCAGGCATCTCAGCTGAGAGCCTGGCGCTGCTGCAGGGCTCCTGGCCCCAGCTTCCCTGGTGAACTGGTGAGGAGCCTGCAGGAGACACGGCGCTGAGGGGCAGCACTGTTTGGTGGCACACTGTGTGGCTATGGCTCACTGCTCAAGGCAGCCAAGAGGCAACCCAACACAGGGGAATGGTCTACATTTCACCCACCTTCACTTGAAGACACTACTCTGGCCTCCACCCTAAGCAAAATGTCTTAACCTCAGGATTTTAGCCTTAGGACATCCTGGTTCAGCTTATCCTACTGGACAGCTATAGGCAGTGCCCAGCCCTATGTGCCAGGTAGCTCAAAGCTGGCAGCCTCTGACCTGCCTGTGTCTGCCTGTGCTGCTGTCCAGGCAGACACACATGGTTAATGCTCTGCAAAGACACTGCACATCAGGGTTGGGCATGCCCTCTGGTTTTAGGAACCTAATGCTAAGTTCCATCAGGCGTTTGCCTTTCTTACATCTTTTCCCAGGGACCTCAGTTGTCTCCATAACTAGACAGTTACTGAGCCGGGGTGTTTGGGAACCATATTTTGTGCTCTGGCCCCTACAGATCTACGCAGACAAGACCCGTGTATCCAAGTCCTTTGGGGAATCCAGCCCCAGAACGAAGTCTCTTTGTTGGCTTTTCTGGAGACCAGGTGATTTTCCAGCTCCAACCCAAGCCTGATACCTTTGAGGGGCAGTTGATTAGTCACAGACGGGGACTAAACACAACTCCCATCTGTTGAAAAGATCATCTTTTTTTCTATTTTTCCAAGAGAAGGAGGTTCCCAAGAACCTAATAGCCAGTGTGATTTGCATTAAATGCAACACATTGAAGTCCCCCTTAATTTAACTATGAGAGACAGTATCCTGCTATCAATGCCTTACTGCGGTTCAGGGATTTGTCCCAGTAAACCCTAGCAGGGGGCTATTTAATCAGCAGAGCCCAAACTAAGAGTTTGCAAACAGACCTTAAAATAAAAAATGTAGAAATGGGTTAGACTGAGCAGGCGGCTTGGCATTCCTTAACACAGAGGCAATTTGTTTTCATAACTTCAGTAACTACAGCCTCTCACCCCTTGGCACATAAGCACCAATCAACCTGCAGGGAATCATTAGCTTAAAACAATTACCGGCGGATTTCTTTCAGGTCTCAAGAGTGCTGGAGAGTGCAAAGCTTGTCATTTGGCATTCACTGCATCCTTAACCTTTCCAAAGGCAGCTAGAGAGAGCAGAAACCAACAGAGCGCCTTTCAAAGATCTTTTAATAGCTGCTTTCTCCATTTGTGTTTATAGCGACCATAGCTGTTGCAAAAAGCTTTCTAAAGCTTTTTCTAAAGCTCCAGGCCTCCCTGGAGCAAAGACTGGCTGGTGCTGGGCATTGTAATAGCAGCATATTGTTTCACAGGTGCAAAGTCACTTCAAACCCTTCCCTTTTCCTCTCTCTGGAGACCAGAGCTGGCCATAACTTTCTGCACCAAGCCATCCAAGTCTGGTGTCATTACTGCAGATGTGGTTTCGGCACAGTGCGTGGGGCTGGGAATTGCACTGGCAGCTCACTAATGCTATGTCTCTGCACTGGGGACCCTCTCGTTAGAATCACCATGTTGGCTGAAGAGTAACACTTTAATGACATTTGCAGATGTCATTCAAACCATGGGTGGCTTTAACCATTTAAACATAGCGCTTAGGCTACATGGCTTGGTGCAACTGATGCTTTGTGCCTTTATAAGCATGGTCCTTAAGAACATTTTTCACTTGTGAACAGAAAAGTCCAGGTCCTCCATAGCAGCTGAGACTACTTAGTAAAACTGAGGAGCAGGGACAGCAGGGACTAGTTAGTGGCTTCTAATCTTTTGTTGTATTCTGGCTTCAAACTGAGTTGGAGAAGCTTAATACCATTTAATGCTTTTAGCTCCTAAAGGATTCACTGGAAGACATATGCTTATTCCTGCTACAGGCTTAGGTGGAGAATAAAGCTGAAAATCTGCTCCCTAAAAGTAATGGAAATGTGATTTTTCTTCACTGTTATTCTCATGTAATCCAAGAACCAGGATCTCTGTGCAACATCTATGCTATCTATGCCAAGGAGCAAAAACCCCTGATCTCCTCATTCTTCATTCGGTGGATCTGCAGCTACAGCTGTCTTGGTTACGTGCTTTTTACATAAGGCTGATAAAGTCACCAGTAACCTTCATTCACAAAAGCCGTGTCTTCAGACTGTAGCCCTTATCATTTGAAGCATCCTTACAGAAAGCGTGTGGCTCTACGAGACTTCTGTTAAGGCCAAGAGATCCAGATCTCATTCGTAATAATCAGTATCTCCAGCATGACAGTGACACCTATGAACAAAGCAACGAGAGGTCCATGATCTTTCTGCTCCCCCACTCAAGCAACACCCACCCATGCGTTCAGCGGTGCAAGGCAAGGTAAGGAAATGCTCTTTTTATTCATCTCCGTGCATGTGCATTCCAGCAGATTCCTTGCCAACATTTCCAAAAAGGTGCTTCACAAGGTGATGACTCTACTGCCTGTCCTCCTCACATGGCTAAAGAGGAAGAGGTGTAAAACCTGATGTACTAGACCTGTTCACTGCCGACCTGACTGCCTAGCCATAGAGCAATAACAGGGTGAGAGTGCCAACACTCATCTGCTTCTCTCTGAGCAACTTTTAAAATTATATCCTGGTCCCAACAATCCAAACATAAGGGAAATGTATTGTTGGTTGTGGGTTAAGTGGAACACACCATGCTGGAGTTCAGACAGGCAGTTCTGGTTTCACCCAGAAGCACCCAGTCAGTTGCTGTCTTTGTGGAAATGATGCAGAGCTGACTTCTACATCACAACCTGTCTTGCCGACATGACTGCTAGACATCAAGCTTTCAGGGAGAGCCCAACAGAAGACCTTTAATATGTCCCTTGGAAACCATCCTTCTGTCTTGGTCAGTTACAGATCATCAGTAACCAGGTTTTGATTTTTTTGTAAGTTTTTGCATCCATACACTCCTTCACATTTTCCTGCTATTTTTTCTGTGTTTTATTTCTAAAACATGACCTTTATCAGGGAATTCTGATGCTGCTTTATGCCTGTTAAGATTTGTTATCTGAGAAACAGAGCCCCTGACCCAAACCTTCCAGGGGTTGTCACTGAAGCACAATCAGACCCATGGGCCAGGGGAGACACTCAGCAAGGTGAGTCAATAGAAAGGCTCTTCAGAGCACCTTCCAGGCTGAGCGGGGGAGGGGGTATGGGACTTATTATGGGATGATTAGAAGGACCACAGATGGGAAAAGGGATGGCTCAAGCTTGTTTTGGAGGAACAAGCTTGAGAAAAGAGAGGGATAAGGAAATAAAAGGGGCTGGTTGCATGTAAACACGTGGCTGGTCAGTATGTTTGCTGGGCCATGCCCTGCACCTGACCAGCGCAGTCTGTTCTCTCTTCTCATTAACCCCCTTCTCAATTTTCCTGGGAGAGGGGATCCTTTTCTGCATGCATGAGTGCGTATGGAGTTCTAAGTGCCAGCAACTGGATTTGGACCACAAGTTATAAGAGCCCATGTGCCTCAGGTGCTAGCAACCCGAGTGAGTAAGGTTCGTATATCAGTGTGTCATTGCTAGCAAATATCAATCCAGACTAGCCAGTGGGTAGAAGTGGCCTGGGAGCCAAGTATTAAAGTGGCCATAAGCCTGGGCTAGATACGTGCATGTCTGTGAGTGAGACCACTGGAGGAACTGGCTACTGGAGGCACCAGGAGATCCAGGCCAACTCCTAGAGAGACCATGGGGTCTCAGGGTCAACTGGGAGACCCAGCTGTATGTGTGTGCAAGTGCACATGTGTGTGTACATGTCTCTCTGTGTGAAGCAACTTGAGGCAAGAGGATGCAAGGGCTAGTTGCTGGGTAGGCTCAGTGTCTGACCTTACTGTGGATCCATAGTGTGCCACAGGGGACTGGGGGGCATGTATACGTGTCTGTGAATGATGGAGTCTATAGCAACTGGAGATTGGCCTTTGCTCCAAACCCTGGCCTACACTTTGTCTTGTCCCTTGCTGTGTATAAAGCATCATCTGTGTAAGTAAATTGAAAAGCACCAGACTGTTCCTAGGCACTGAATTCAATCACAGTAACTGTAAGGTTGTAAGAACAACCCTTGCCGCGCCTTGGGTCTGTGCCAACAAACACTCCTAAACAGTTTGAAGGCATGATTTGAGATGTAGCTCAAGTTAGGGTTTGCATGCAGTTATCCTTTTTTGGAAGCTAGGTGAACTTAAGGCCCCTCCTGTGCCAGTCAGCTTCAGTGCCAGAGATTCAGCCTGCACACATTTAATTTACTGACTGAGCTGTAGGCACAGAACCATTCCTTGGGTCCTGCACCCTCCACTTGGTCACTGAGCATGGTACCCCTGCACGAAAAAATTCTGGATATCAGCCTGCCTGGACTATGGTCACTGGCCCTGCTTCTTACCCAGCTCTCTGCTGGATCAAACATGAGGTTGTACCACCCACCCCCATGCTCAGCATTGGCCCATACCTTTGCTCACATTGCCCTTTCTGAATCCCTCCATTGATTCCCCTTGGTCTAGAAGTTCAAGCTTTTGTCTGTACCACCTGTCAGTTTTTCTTACTTAAGATTCATAAACATCCATGTACCATGCTCACCTTGAAAGCCCTGTTTGCAAATCCTCTGTCCCAAAGCCTGCCCAGCAAACACTTGCAGCAGGTAGCCCACTAATGGGCTGAGGCTACCACTGATCAGGTTGACCAGGATTGTTTTATTGTTTCTTTGTGCTGAAAGGCTTGAACTCTGCCCCTAAGATAAGGGGCAAGGAGAGATTGGCAAGACAGTGAGATATATTTCTTGTGGAAAGAAAATATTTTTTTACTTACATTTCTCAGCACTGAAGGATTTCAGAGAAATGAACAGAAATGCCTAACAGTGGAATGGAAACCCCACACTGGTTTTTCTCATAACCTCATCAGGTCTCAGTGATGCTAATCCCCATGTGCCTGTCTTTCCTGCAAGACTTTAGTAATTCCCCTCGCTGCCTTCTCTGCACCAACCTGTACGGCTGAGCCACGGCAGCAGCGTGTTATGGAGTGCCAGTGACAAGTGATGGGGTACAAAAGCTCCTGGTACCTGATCCTGCCTTCAGGGAGCAGGTTGCTGCAGTCATATTACAGGTCCTACAGCAATGTGGGAGGGATGTTGGCTCTGCCGGAGATGACATTTTAACCACATGAATCTCCCTCCTGCCTCCACCCTCCTAGATCAGTCACAATTTGTTTCTCAGAATTTGTCAATGGCAATCTCTTTCTTCTTGCTACAAATTTGAGACCTTCCTAAGCAGATGGATAAAGTATTTGCTGGTAGGAGCCAGCATGGAAGAACAACCAGCTGGCCATCATGACCATTATTTTACATTGTTAAGGGACTGGATTAATAGATACAATGGCATTAATAAATTCAATAAGCAGTGAAGAGCACGGGGAAATTTCATTGCTGGTGCAAAAGGGAGCATATCCCCAATCACCAGTGATGGTGCGTTTGCTTAGCGCCAGCATGAAAGTCATCCCAGAGAGTCAATAAAGACTAAATCTTGCCAAACAAACATGATCAGTCCTTTCTTATTGATTTACAAAACCAGCAGATGAAGGGAATGAAGAAGCAGCCTACAGCCACTCCTGAGAAAAGCCTCATCTACAAAACATGACTTGAAAAATGAATGCAAGTTGGCTGGGAAATGAACACTGTCACAGAGATTGAACACAGGCTGTGAGTCCATAAACAAAGAGGAACAAAAGATAAACATGAACATAAAGAGCTGATGGGAGAATATCTGGGGCATGGATTGGGTGTGGGGAGGGGAGGAAAGGAGGGCTAGAAATCTGCTCTAAGTCTGGTTTTATTTAATGTCTATTAATGATCTGGAAGGAAGCAGTAAACACCACAGTCATTCAATTTATATTTGATGTAATGACTCCTATGAATTAGGGAGGTGTTGTGTAAACCAATAGGGACAGACACAAAACATAAAGAAACCTAGACAGGCTGGAAATAACAAAATGACAGCAAAGTGGATGGGCACAGGGCAGGAGGAAGCTCAACCTCAAATGCAGACATGAAGTGGAGAAATGTGCTTAAAGAGGGGAGGCTGAAGGTCCTAATAACGGCAGAGACCAACAAACTGGCTGTGAGCTTGTGGAGCACACTCATCCCAAAGGAAGCGAGAGGGTAAGTATCTGGACCTGTTGATTTATGAGGAATTAAGCCAATGAGTTTGGCTGCATGACAGCTGAGCAAAGAGAGCAGAGTGTGCTCAGGCGTTAATGTTGAGACAATATGCTGGAGGTGAGGAACCACCCTGGGGACCTCTATCTATTTGGACAGTGTAAACACCATAAAGAAGGAGGAGGACTGATTTATGGAGTGGGGAGGAACAAGGGTCAGAAACAAGCTAAAAGAAATATAGGCTGGCTCAGTGACAGGGTGAGCCATATTGCCCTGTGAAACAGCTACCTGCGGAGAGGTCTGACATTTCTTCCTCTGAATCCCTTAAAACTAGATTGCATAAAAACACATGAGAGAATAGGCTCTAGGAAACAGGTTTTTGTCTCTGAGAGGATGGACTGAATGGATATACAGGGCAATGGCAGCCAGGGTGACTGCAGTCCAGATAAAAGGGTTTGTCTGCTAATACATCTCATCTGTTGCAAAATGCTAAGAAGACATGAGCCTCTCTCTCTCCTAAACTACCCTCACAGCACAGTTGTCTGGGAAGGAAAAAAAAATAATAAGACCAGGGGACAGCTAATGAAAACACAAAGTTAAGAGAGAGGCCAAGGAACTAGAGTGACCTGTCAGCAGGTACCACCTAGGAAAAAGACAGGTTCAGATCAGGGACACTTCACAGCTCAGGGGCTGCAGTATTCACTGGGGACAAGGGAGACCTGAGCTCTCTGCCCCTTTCACCAGGCTGAATTTGAGCCCACATCTCCCAGCTCCCCAAAGAGTGTCCTAACCACACAGCCTAGCAGAGGGAGCAGTGGTTACCAACCCTCCTGTTCATGCTTTTACTCCCCTCAAGGTTTTACTGGGTTACATGATGAGGAATGAAAATTACGTTCTCATCATGAGGGAGGTCACAGGTCTGGCTTACAATCCCAAGAGAGAACACTTCAGCGGTCAGGAGTGACTGCTCTAGCAGCAGAGTTACTGAGCGAGAGGAAGGCATCCACTCAGTCTCTTCTCCAGGAGAAGGCACAGGGAACCTGAGAAACATTCAGCAGAAGAAAAGGGCAGCGTGGCAGAGTGGACTGTGAACTTCAAAGCTGACTGCTCAGCACAATAGGGATTTGGATGGCTCTGGAGGCAGGACTAGAAGCTGATGAGTAAGAGGAACTTAGCTGACAGACATGCAGGTGGCTCAGAAATTTAGGCAATCTGAGAGTGAAGAGGAAAGGGCAAGGGAATTTTGAGGTCTACTTTTGTTAATGGGGTAGGTTAATCTGGTACTAATATCTTACAGAATCATTGTTTTAAGGTGTTAAACCTCTTTCTTGCACCATAAGAATGTCCAGAATGTACTGGGAAATTGCCCTTCATTTAGATAACTCCATTCCCCAGACAGGCAGCTATAATGCATTATAAAATGAGATCTCATGCTCTGGGTTGAAGGGAAGGAGAAAAGAAATCTATTGAAAATCATGTTTTCAAGCATAAGACATGGGGAACTGGCTTCCCAGCTGTCTGGAGAAGATAAGGACAAAAGTGAAAGTGAGGAGCATTTTAATATATCACTGGTGAGGGAAGCATTAGACTTGGCAACAAGCTGTATTTCTTTACTTAGGCAATAGTCAATGTTTTTGAAAAACTACACAAGGATGGAAATAAATTTCAAACAAACCAGTTACGCCTTACCGCAGACAGCTGGGAAGGCACCCAAACTCCAGATCCTCATGAGCAAGGGAGAACTCTCACCATACAGAATCATAAAAGGTATTCAATCATTAAGTATTTCTACTTTGATTCCTCTTAGTATACAGACAGCCCATGAGTGAAACAGTCATCTCCAATTTTAGTGCAAAGAATAGTTGCACAACATCTTCAATATGCAGGAGGTAAATGTCAGGCTTACGCTTTCTACATACGGCTCCTAGAGGCACTGAATCACACAATAGCTGAGGCTGGCAGGCACCCCTGGAGATCGTCTAGTCAATCCCCTGTGCAAAACAGGGTCACATTGCCCATGATTGTGTCTAGTAGAGTTTTGAATATCTCCAGAGACTGAGACTCCACAAACTCTCTGGGCAGCCTGTGCCAGCATTTGACCACCCTTGCATTGAAGAAGTTTTTTTCTTATGTTTTAGCGGAAATTCCTGTGTTTCAGTTTGTGCCCATTACCTCTAGTCCTGTCAGTGGGCACCACTGGAGCAGAGTCTGGTCCCATCGTCTCTACACTCCCCTCCCTCAGGTATTTATACACACTGATGAGACTCCTTCTCCAGGCTGAACAGTCCCAGCTCTCACAGCCTGTTCTCTTATGTCAGATGCTTGAGTCCCTTTGACATCTTAATGGCCCTTCACTGGACCGGCTCCATTATACCCGTATCTTTCTTGTACTGGGGAGTCCAACACTGAGCCCAGCACTCCAGACATGTCTCCCTGGTGCTGAGCAGAGGGGAAGGATCACCTCCCTCAACCTGCTGGCAACACTTTGTCTAATGCATCCCTGGAGGCTGTTGGCTTTCTCTGCTGCAAGGGCACATTACTGGCTCATGGCCAGCCTACTGTCCACCAGGACCACCACGTCCTCTTCTGCCAAGCTGCTCTCCAGGCAGTCAATCCCCAGCCTGTGTTGTTGCAGACCATTGGTCTGGGGCAATTTTTAAATCTCTTTGGAAATAAAAGGATAATCTCATTTCTGCACCCTTTACGTGTGTACTATGAGGCAGTCCCACAGATAAACCTTTCTCCCTCTCCCCTGAGGACTGGGCAAGCAGTGCAGCAAAGAGGAGATTTCAGCTAGCTACTGGGAAAGACCGTTTAATGGTAAGGAAAGTAAAGTGATGGAAAATCATGCAATCGTGAAAATTCCATCACTGGAGCTTAGACAAGTATCTAACAGGAATATATTAGGCCTAGCTGATCCTGCTTTCAGGCAGGGGAGTAGATTAAATGAACTTTCAAAGCCTTTGCTATGGTTCTCTGCTAATTCACTACACAAAAGTAGCGGCATCAATATTTGAAAAATCTTACCCTGTTATTCTAGGTATGGCACCTATCATCTGACACAGTGCTAAAACACAGCTACTTATTCCCAAAAAAGGCATTTTATGGTCTTGTCCTCTGCAGGACCCTGGTGTTCTACAAACACTGACAATTTATCTTCCCAGGGCTCCTGAAGATGAGAAGGAAGTATTACCTTCTACGTTCACTCACGGTCATTGAGTCAAAATTGCCAAAAGAAATCATAGACTTTGGTTTCTCATTTGAGATGCTTAAGAACAGGTTTTTTCAGCATCTAAAACATATCTTCAAAGCACAGTTCCCATAATAGTGAGTATTCAGCATATCCCATATCAGATTCCAGTTGTCAGGGTTTCCAGAAAATCAGTTACCATCTGTGAAAAGTTTTCGAGTTAAGTGACTAGCCCAGCGTTACATAGGAATGATGGTCAGGAGAATAACAACAAAATCCATAATAGCAACAAAATCCAATACCAGGACAACACTCAGTTTCCCAAACCACAGTACAATCCTTTCCTATCTTGAAATCCTCTGCCATCACCCTCCAAATTCCACAGTTTCTGTAATGAGGTAACCATGATTCATCCCACAGCAGGCCCGTCCTCTGCAGTGAGGGGAAAAAAAAAAAGAAAAAAACCCACCAGTCTGTGGGTCATGCAATTAGAAATTGGAAGATAATGCACACAACAGACCTGAATTATGGCAACTTTAGTTCTGGCATTCCTTAGCCTGGCTTGGCAATTATTATGCTCTTTTCTTGTGGGTTTATTTTTTTTACTGTTTCAAGCAATCTCTTAGGTTTTTACAAAAGCAAACTGGAAAGACAAATTCCTCATATGGAACCAGCCGATCCACAGCTGGGTAAACAGCAGAACTGGAACTTTTGTATCCTCAGCACAGTTCAGCGGGTGCATGGAGAGACACTGGCAGAGCTGCTAATACTGATACGCTGTTATCGTCAGATGGTTTTTGCATTTGCATATCTTCAGACATGACTCGTGCATTGCACAGGAAAACAGTGGTACATCTTTTCTTTTTCAAGATGCTCTTCAAACAAATTTACATCTCCTTCTGTCACGCCAGCTTCTTTCCCTCAGGTTTGGTTAATTTTATAGGTATACCAGCATACTGGCTATCCTCCAGATATAAAACAATAAAGCCATATTGTTAAAAGAGGGTCACATGGCTACATTTGTCTCCATAGATTTTAGGGACAAATAACCCACTCTGGATCTCTAACTGGATAGGGAAGGTAAGTAGCTTCTTCCTGAAACTGTACATAGTGCCTGTGCTGATTTCTGAATCTAAAATAAGCTTAAAAGCATAGATCTCTGTTCCAATCTTCCACAGGTTTTATGTACCTCCAATTACACTGACTCCTGTAGAATTATTTTCAGATAAGTAACACCAGCAAGTAACAGTAGTGTCATACAAATACTTTATATCATTTAAATATGGCTGTTTTCCAATGTTAAAAATTCACAAATTATTTAATACATATGTCTATACATAAAAGCCCAATTCATTTCTTCTCCTTGGCAATGTAAATCTCTTACCTCAGTCAAAGTCAACATAGAGGCACTAATAAAACAATTAGATCTGAAGTACCTCTGGTTGTTTAATAACTTTAGACCTGTATACAAATGGGTCTTGGTCTTCCAGCTCTAAATATCTAGAATAACTGAAGAAGTCTAATGCATTTCCCTGCAGAAGAAAAGAAGCCAGAATCAATCATCCAAAATAAATGATATTATTATTAACATCACTCAGAAGCTGTGTGAAAGAAGACAAGATGAAAGGATGTGTTTAAACATGCCAAATATGTTTGGGATATCTCAGATGCATTCCACTGTCCTCAGATATGAACTGATTGTTTTTCTATTTAGGGTAGCTAACCTATAAAGCAAGCCAGTACGCTGGGAAGCCAGAAGAAAGTATCAGAGGAAAAAAGGACACGTTTTTGCCTAATCATTGCTACTTACAACTCCACTGACTTATGGCATAAATCCATGTAACATCAGATTTTCACAATTTCTTTGTTTCTAACAACTAGGCAAAATCCCTAAATGAGATAATTCTTAAGGAAGGCTTTGAGCCAAGTTCAGGGCTGATGTAGCTCATGAAACAGCAACAATAAGCAAAGGGACCAAAACCTGATGCCACTGATCAAGCTCAGTGGTATGGCAGGAACACCAGTCCTTGAATGGCACAAATAAAGCACATCTAATTGGTATTTGAATCACATCCCTACTTCTTCTTACACCCTCAACTGATATTCTTGCTACACACCTGTGCACACATTTACTACCACACATGTTCTAGTACTGTTGCTCCATTAATGGTGTTTGAACTCTAATTTATATCTACTGTTTGGCTGCTCACCAAAAGAACATCACGTGCCTAAGAGTCAAGAGGGTTAGCATCTACTTGATACACTGAAATGTTCTGCTCACCGCTATCAATTGTCAGGAAGATCTGCACTAACAAATACATGAGATTCTTTAATTTAATCTGATGGAATGCTAGAATGGCTGAAGCTGGCAGGCACCTCTGGGGAGCCTCTAGTCAATCCCCTGCCCAAAGCAGGGTCAGTTACAGGCGGTTGCCCATGATCGTGTCCAGTCGGGTTTTGAATATCTCCAAGGATGGAGACTCCACAACCTCTCTGGGCAGCCTGTGCCAGTGATCAATCACCCTTGCATTGAAGAATTTTTTTTCTTCTGTTTTAGTGGAATTTGCTGTGTTTCTGTTTGTGCCCACTGCCTCTAGTCCTGTCGCTGGGCACCACTGAGAAAAGTCTGGCTCCATCTTCTTTGCACCCCTTCAGCCAGTCAGGTATTTTATACACATTACTGAGATCCCCTGGAGCCTTCTCTTCTCCAGGTTGAACAGTCACAGCTCTCGCCACCTCTCCTCATATGTCAGATGCTCCAGTCCCTTAAACAACTCAATGGCCCTTCACTGGACTGGCTTTAGTTATGTCCATATCTCTTGTACTGGGGAGCCCAGACCTAGAAGACTGCACCTGTTTGGAAGAAAGAAGATGCTTATTCTGCACCCGTGTGTACAGAAAATCAGCACCTTCCACTCTGGGAAACAGTTTGCCTCTTCCACGTGTTTATTCTTTAATTCCTTCGCAGGTAGAGAGTTGGAATTCTGTCTGAAAATCACCTGATGAGATATATTCCCTTGGAAAAGAGAAGGCCAAAGCAACGTACCTGCATCGAAGGTAAGCATACCAGCCTCTTGTAGCTGTTCTGGAGTTAGCTTTCACAAGTAGCCGCAGCAATGTGGTCGTAGCAATACGGATCTCAGTACAGAACAGCAATTCAAGTACAGTTCTGGGAATGTATATGTTACCAACCTATGCCAAAGTCCAGCCTGGCCGGGCTTTTACTATCATTATCCATAAGAGCCAGAGGACAGCTAGTGTGAGAATGCCTCTCTTGCATGTTAATTTGGCTATGTAAGCAAACTCCTCGTGTCTTATTTCTTCTTGGGATGACCTATACTCTTGGGCCAGCCTGCAGGAAAGCCCCGTGTCCTGCACAGAGAAACCTCACCACTGTTGTTCCTCCATCTTTGCCAGGTTGTGTCTCTGATACAAATCTACCCAGGTTAACACAGGAATTTAGTTGGGGGAATTGGATCTGTAGATAAGAGAAGACGTTTTCCTGGCTTAGTTGTTTGGCTACATTGCAATAAGAATACCTATCTAGAGAGTGTTTCCTGTTACTGAAGGCATCATTGAGGAATGTTTAATTCTTAGCAGAACTGCAGTTCTTGTTCTACACAATCCAGATGATATAAATAAATAAACCATGAAATGTTCAGAGAAGACAAATCACCAGTCCATCAAAATGCCTGATAAATTAGTTCAACAGACTGGACTACAGACATGTTCAATGAATCATCATCACCAAGAGTAAATAAATTCAGATTAAGCAAAACTTGATTGAATCATGCTGAAGTTTGGCACTTAACAAAATAGATCAGTCTGAAGTCTCACATTAGGAACACATAATCTCTTAAGATTTATGAATGTTTTTGCTCACCACATATGTTTCTAGGTTACTGTTTGCTGTGTTGAGAACTGGATGCTCTGAGTGTACAAAGGTTTGCCTGCTATTACACATTTTAATCTCCCAGAAAATGTTCTCCTTGCTCCCCACTTTGAGGTACAGAACAAATTTTTACAGTAGTATACTTCCTGATTGTTTCCTCTCCCCCAATAAAATTCCCAATTTCTCCCAGGTTGTTTTCGATTCCATCTGATCATTCAATGCTGTTTGCTAAGACATCTGTAGCATGTTGTAATATAGCCAAAATGCAAATAGACCAAAAGCTGAACTCAGTCACTTTGGTTCAGCCATTGGAAAGAATTCTCAACTTTTTAAATTCAGTGACACTATCCTCACACACTGGTCATTGTATTAATCTAGTGGTAGCTGCATATTAGGAACAACCCATGTCCATGGAAATCTTTTAAACCACGAATCAAGACAAGAAATAACCTTCCCATTTTTTATCAATAATTACATTTGTTTAATGTTTATATTATGAAATATCCAGAGGTCACAATCAGGGTGGAGATCCAGATGTACTGACTGTTATGGAGATGGGAAGGTAAACTCCTTTACAAAGCAAATTTAAAAATTATAATCACTTGAAAATCTGATGTCAAGTTCTCCTCTGGTGTAATAGCATAAAAAGCTCAAATATCTTTGCATTTAAGGATTTCTTTGTGCTGTAAATGTTGGCTGGGGATAGAGTTGGCATTATTAACCTTATTATATTAAGAGGTATAATATGCAGTATAAGTTCCAGACTAACACTGGCAGGGACTCTCCTTTCAGCCTTAGATGGCAATCATACTTCACAGAATGCTTAAAACAACAAACCAGGATTTACCAGCCGGCATCATGGGTTGCGGGTCAACATTGTCAAAAGTTGATATTTATAACCTGAATGTTACCACACAGGCAACGAAACCTCATGTCTTTATCCAAGCAACCGGGTGTATTTTAATCCGGAAACACTGATCTTCCCCCCATCCATGTTTTATTCAAGAAAGTGATACAATCTTTGGAGGGCCTGAACAGCTGTGTCCCAAATGGTTACAATTAGAGTTATGGCTGAATTTTAAGTACGTTCAGTGCAAGTCAAAGTGTGCTCAACATAAATGGCCTCTACAGCTATAGAAACAAACAAACGAAAAAACTCATAAAAGATTAATTTTGTACCAGAGTCCTGTCCTAAAGGCTAAGAAGTGTTGGTGGTTACCATACAAGCAGTGCCTACATACATATACATAGATGCACACACACATGTAATATTTATCATGTTATGACACAGCTCTGAAATAAGCCTGTTCGTGGTTTCTTGTGAAATACAAAAGTAATATTCACTGAAGCAAACAGGCACTTGGTGAACCTGATGCTCCAGCCCATCTGTAGGGCAGTCAGGACTGCTTTACAAGGTAGCTTCTTCTGCTGGCTGCAGGACATTGCTCAGTCAGACATTCTCTGTCTATTGAGACATTGCTCAGTCAGAGGTTCTCTGTCTATTGACGTGGTCCCTGTGACGCCAAGTTAACCCTTTAAATTAACCCTGACAATACTGAGAATGGAGAGCAAAGTTGCACTGCTCTTTTCCCCACTGCTGCACCTGGGAGAAGGCTGGCTGAAGTACATCCTAGCACACATCTTGTCCTAGGAACTGCAGAGAAACAATCTGCAAAGCGTGCAGCTATGTCAAGATCTCTCTGGAAAATATGGCACAACATGGACATCCAAAAGAAAGCACGGCTCATGTGTGCACTTGGCAGGGGGCACCGGGAAATGAGAACGGGAGAACAAGGGGCAGTGGAGCAGATCAGAAGGGAAGAAGAACCCGTGTACCAGTGGCACAAGCACCGCTGCATCTCAAACAGCTCTTATTACCAGACACAGCAGCAATACATCTGCTCTACTTGTGGCAGATTATGTGGGTCACAAATAGGATTTCACCGCCAGCGGCAAACTTTTGAGCCATAAAACCCACTCCCTCCCATTACAAAGAGATCACCTCACAGGGATGTTGTAAGGCTTGATCAAGTGATATTTATAGAGCACTTTGAGATCCTGAGATGAAAGTCACTATAAAAGGCTACAGATTTTTCATAACGTTCATAGACCACCTGCTCAGACCAGAAGCATTCACTTTTAACATCGCTTGAGCCAGCTACCAATCTGATATCTCCACGGGAATTTCCTAAAACAGATGTGGCTGTCACATTTAATCTCTTTTTTACTAGGAACTCTGAGAAAAAGGGACTCCTGGAAAAGGAAATAAAACAAATTGCATTAAAACTAATGGTGAGAAGAAGCCCCGTAATTCTGTTCCCACAGTTCATGGATTCTCCATCTGTATCTTTCAGAAAGCTGCCATAGAGACTAACTCTGTGAGCCTCACAGATTAGACCTGACCTAGATTCAGTGAAGTCTTTGTTCAGCAGCTGGTTAGTGTAATATTCTGACTGCAGTGAAGTTCAGAATTGCTCCACAAAGCAGCAGTTTGAAAAGAAAAACAAATAAAACAGAATTCAGGTTTTCCTGTGCTCACAACATGCTGGCCCTCACTCGACTCTATACCAAATGAATCAGTCAGTGAGCCAAATGGTGAAGTTTAAACTACTGCTGTATTCTCATAATTCCATAGTATACGCTTTTGAAAAAAAATACTTCATTATTTCCTCTTACTCTTTATTATAGGAATAATAGACTCCAGGAGAGCGAAGAAAAACATGATTCTGAAAACCAGAGGTGGTTATAATTAAGCGTATCATTAAGTGCTTTGTTGAATTGAGGTTAAAAAATTTGAAGTTTAAAATCATGTTAGCTAAGGCTAAAACAGTTCAGATGCTTTTTTTATAAACTGATCTGAACCATATGAAACTCTTCAGAGCATGGATCTGGACTGGCATCCCTTCAGAATAAGGTTTCCCATGATGTTTTGGACTTTCTGCATTGTGTATAGAAACTGAGCACAGATGTCCCAACATGTTTCAGAAACTTTAAAACCTTTTGTTCCACGATAGCAGTGGGAAACATTAATTAGAGTCTTATTTAGTGATCCTTTTTTTTTTTTTAATTGGCTTGTTCTTGTTTCAAATATAAGCCAAAAATATCAAAGTGAACAAATCCAAAGGAAATAGTTTCTTGATCCTTCATCCACTACTGGGAGATCTCTTAACAACCAGAATATAAGGCATATAAGAATGTGCATACTCTTGATCAGACCCTCAGATGGGCAAGTCTGACTTTTAGGCTAAATTGCAGCCCAAACTGCCTTTGAGATACATTTCAGGAAAGGTACTATGATTGCAAAGTTACAGTGAATGACTCGGAGATGGACTGCTGCTGCAAACAGTTCATTAGTATTTTCAAAGGGGTGGGGGGTGCTCTCCCATTCAAAAAATGGGACATAAGCATTGTGCAGGCTATGAAGGAGTTTTTAAATTCCTTATGCTGTGTGGGCATTTATTAAAGAATAAATGGTTTAAACTGATTGTCTGTTTTCCACTAAGCAGAATTAAAAAAAAAAACAAAACTATAGCAACCACAGTAAGGCTCTGTGTGGCACAAAATCTTTCTCTTTGTGCTTTAGTTTGTCACAAAAAAAAGGAGAAGTTGCTGGAGGCGATGCCATTAGAGAAACATATTTTGTTGGCTGTGTGTAATGGTCATGTATCTCCCACATAGTGCCCTTCCAGGCTATTTGCTACAAACATTTCAAGGAGAAATAGATTTAAATTCCCAGCGGGCAAACTCTGCACATGCTGGTTTATGAGGCAATGGTGAATGGTCCACGCTAATTGGGAGAGAGTACTCACAGCACCTGGTTTGGGAAGCTTCAGGAAACTGGCTAGGTGTGATGCGCCTTTCACTTGCTCCTTTTTGGCGATGCTGGGCAGTGAGGATGTACCTGTGCTGCCAGTTTGGGACCAATCCTTTTCAGGCCTATGCTGTTATTTCTTTAGTCATCCAGGACCCTTAAGCTTCTTCACATTGAGGCTGACTTCAGAGGCAAACTTTGCTCTTGTCTTGGTGGAGCAACTGGTGCAAATGAAGTGGAGACTGAAGAACTGTGAACACTGGAAGCCCCACTGCAACAGCTAAATTCTTCACAAGTAATATGAAGATCAAACAAAGGATTTGATGTTGGGTGGCTTCATAAAAAACAGACAATGCTGGCATTTCATATTTAAGAAGCTGAGACCTATGTTTAGGAGGCAGGAACCAGTAGCTTCCGAATCGGTGCTGAGCTGCACAAATATTGGGAGGCAGAAAGGGCTGGAACCCCTGATGGTCCTCTCTGATCAGAGCTGGGTCTTAATACTTATGTTAGCTCCCCAAAATCTTTCCACTCAAATCTCTACAACCTCAGCTAAAGATCCAGTAGAGCTTTCTCTCAAGCTAGAATATGGCTGCAGACACCAGATATTGCAGCATCAAGCTGTTTGGGCAGCCAGTGAGGGGTGGCAGTGGCAACTCAGGCATGGAGAGCAGATAGTGCATCTTCTGCTCTCTCCCTGCAGAAACACCTTTGGGCGGCGCAGGGAACATTGCTGGTATGCCTGCCTTCCATTTCCTTTGCTTATTTGTTTTATCTCTTTCATTGATTTAGCTGGGCTTTAAGGTTTTCAGTTGTAAAATTGGGGCAGGTCTCATGGCAGGGTATATGCTGTATGGTGTGACTATATGGATGAGAAGAATTGGACACCCATCAGAAACTCATCCAGAGAGTTGGGAGGGGGAGTCACTGGATTAAGAAATTGTGTTTGAAAGCAGCAGCAGTCTCTTCTGGCTGTTATCAGCACAATTTCAATGTTGTCACTGTTTATTTGAAACACAGGATTAGCCAAGGGTATTCTAACTCCAAACTAATATGGCCCTTTGCTGCTCCAGGAAGTTAGGACAGTCTGTGAGCTTGGGTCAACTAGCTCGAGAGATTTCTCCTGCCCTTCTGCATGCTGGTTTCATAATCAAAATCAGTTTTCCTCCCAGACTGAAATAGATGAAGTTAGGAGGGGGTTTCTCATATTCATGCTTTTTGAGTAAAATGTTTCCAAGTACGGACTGCTCTTCCTGCTTGTGTTCAACTTGTTTTCTTTATTTAAGATGGAAATTCCTGTGTCACTCTTGTGGTTTAACCCCAGCTGGCAGCTAAGCACCACACAGCCACTCGCTCACTCCTCCCCAGTGGGATGGGGGAGAGAATCGGAAGGGTAAAAGTGAGAAAACTCATGGGTTGAGATAAAGACAGTTTAATAGGTAAAGCAAAAGCTTCACACGCAAGCAAAGCAAGACAAGGAATTCATTCACTACTTCCCATGGGCAGGCAGGTGTTCAGCCATCTCCAGGAAAGCAGGGCTCCATCACGCGTAACGGTTACTTGGAAAGACAAACGCCATCACTCTGACCGTGCCCCCCTTCCTTCTTCTTCCCCCAGCTTTATATACTGAGCATGATGTCATATGGTACGGAATACCCCTTTGGCCAGTTGGGGTCAGCTGTCCTGGCTATGCTCCCTCCCAGCTTCTTGGGCACCTCCTCGCTTGCAGAGTATGGGAAGCTGAAAAGTCCTTGACTTAGTATAAACACTGCTCAGCAACAACTAAAGCATCAGTGTGTTATCACATTATTCTCATGCTAAATCCAAAACACAGCACTATACTAGCTACTAGGAAGAAAATTATCTCTATCCCAGCTGAAAGCAGGACAGTCACAGATATATATATATGGAAACAAGAAATTATCTCAATTATTCTTTTTAGAATAAAGGACCCAGATTAGCTTTGGGTGAGCTTTTTCTTGCTCGCTTAGAGCAAGTAGCATTTTCCCTATCTTCTTTAAATGTGCACAGAAGAACAATGGGAGACAAAACATGCTGCACCATCTAAGCATGAGCCATGTTCTCAGTGAGAGCAAATCAGCTGAGAATACATCAGATCTGGGGATCTGCCCAGAATATCTATGCTGTAGCTGGATTTCCCATGGCTTTGTTTTCTAGATACACAGAAGTGTGAGAAGTGTAAGGGAAGAAACACATGGGTAGGTTCCAAATGCAAGTGAAATAGCCTTCAAATGCTCCAAGTCAGCTGACTGACAGCACAGAACTAGGCTTTTTAGTCACAATTTAAAACTAATAGCTATAACCTGGATCCAAGCCAGATCCTCTTTCTCCCCATCTCCATTCAGGCAAATATCAAAGAGGTCATGCCCACTGCTGACTGCACCAGTGCCACTGGGAAAGTGACAACTGAATTGTATTAGGTTGTCATCTTACATCCAAAACTGCAGTTCTGAAACCCCTTCTTTCCCACTGCTTATTGCTACTGCCAATGCTTACTCCTGCAGCTCAGCTTTTGGGCTGTTTTCATCCAAAGGGAATACAGTTCTCAGACTCAATGTCAATGAAATCAAGGTAGTGGAGCTGATCAAGAGGGTCACTCCAAAAGCACAATCCCAATCCCAAGTAACATGCTCATGTAAACATACTTGCTGCAGGCTCCTCTAATATATTGTCAGTGCGGTCTGCAGGTGTGGTTCATTTAACCCATCTCAGACATCAGTTTTCAGTAGGGGACAGAAGGTTGAAATTCTACAATCTATACTAAAAGAAAGTCACAATTACCTAATGATCCCTTTTTGCCTTGCACTCCATGATTCTGGGATACGGTGATTTAATTAAGGAAGACAATGCTCCCCACTGGGCTTGCAAAAGCAAATATTATCATGAGTGCCTCATAGTCAAGAATCAGGTGGAGCAGACACAACAGTGACTAAGCAGGTCAAATCACAACAAAAGTCATAATACTGCAGAGTCATCACAGTAGCACTTCATTGCTCATGTAATCACTGCACCACAAAAAATCAGTATTTGTCACTCTCTTGAGGCACTGTCAGCCAAAATGTAATGTTCAATTCATGTCCAGTATATGGTTCAGTTTCTTTAGCTGCCAGATGGCCTTTCTGTGGTCCACTGGAATTCCACTCCATCACAGTGGAGGTCTGTTTTCAGATGTCACTATCACCCACAAAAAATCAGTATTTGTCACTCTCTTGAGGCACTGTCAGCCAAAATGTAATGTTCAATTCATGTCCAGTATATGGTTCAGTTTCTTTAGCTGCCAGATGGCCTTTCTGTGGTCCACTGGAATTCCACTCCATCACAGTGGAGGTCTGTTTTCAGATGTCACTATCACTGCCTTGTAAACTTCTAGCTTAGTGTTGTGGTTTAACCCGGCAGGCAGCTAAACACCACACAGCCGTTTGCTCACTCCCCCCACCCCGTCCAGTGGGATGGGGGAGAGAATTGGGGGAAAAAAAGTAAAATTAGTGGGTTGAGATAAAGACAGTTTAATAGGACAGAAAAGGAAAGGAAAATAATAATAATAATAATAATAATAATAATAATAATAATAATGCTAAAAGAATATACAAAACAAGTGATGCACAATGCAATCACTCACCACCCGCTGACTGACACCCAGCCAGTTCCCAAGCAGTGGTCACCCCCTCCGGCCAATGCCACCCAGTTTATATACTGAGCATGATGTCATATGGTATGGAATAGCCCTTGGGTCAGTTTGGGTCAGCTGTCATGGCTGTGCCCCCTCCCAGCTTCTCGCTGGCAGGGCATGAGAAGCTGAAAAGTCCTTGACTAGCGTAAGCACTGCTTAGCAACAACTAAAACATCAGTGTGTTATCAACATCATTCTCATGCTAAATCCAAAACACAGCACTGTACCAGCTGCTAGGAAGAAAATTAACTCTATCCCAACCAAAACCAGGACAGTATCCACCCCTTATTCTATACTATCTATGTCATGCCCAGGTCCCCCACTTTCTAATACATTTCCATTAATCACCACTCCTTTTCCTGTTTTTTGATATATATATATATATACACACAGATATCATTCCCTTAGTCTATGGGCCATCCCTGTAAAATGTTCGTTGAGTTCATTTAGTCCATGACAAATGGTAGGGCTGTTTCCACCCCTGGGGCAGTCGGTTCCAGGTGTACTGGACGCCCCTCCAAGTGAAAGCAAACT
>NW_008824866.1:574137-574882 GCF_000699105.1 Pygoscelis adeliae | reverse complement strand
CCCCTCCCAGCTTCTCACTGGCAGGGCATGAGAAGCTGAAAAGCCCTTGACTAGCGTAAACACTGCTTAGCAACAACTAAAACATCGGTGTGTTATCAACATCATTCTCATGCTAGATCCAAAACACAGCACTGTACCAGCTACTAGAAAGAAAATTAACTCTATCCCAGCTGAAACCAGGACACTTAGGAAAGTGTTTGACTTGCTTCCCTCCCCAGTTTTATACTGCAAATGCCGCAAGAGCTTGTGCAAAACCTTTACCTCCTAAGAAAAGCAGACATGTCAGTCAGGACACTTGCAGAATGAGCAAATTCATAAACAAATGGCACTTCTTTTCTGCCTGTGATTATGGGAGGTATGACAACAGCTGAAAGATCATGCAGCGGGGCTCATCTCAGCCTTCTTTCAACTCCCAGTTAGAAAAATGTGGCAGTAGACTGCCAGCAACCAAAAGTCATGAGAACGGCCAGTTCGCTGACATGAGGGGGTAAGAACAAAGCATGTTTAGAAGGGTCCCTCCTCTGCAACGCTTTCTGTCAATCAGGGGTGTTCTCAAATTCAGGCTGTACTCAGATCATTTGGATAAATATCCAGAGAGGGACATAGCCTTTATGAATTTGATAATCCATTTTCAACTTATTTATTCTTTTAGACTTGGCAATATTCTGCAACAGTCCTTTTCCAGTATTTAAATGAGTATTATGTGCAAAACTATTTTTATTTCTTTTAAACATATTCACCAGTT
>NW_008824866.1:570613-574105 GCF_000699105.1 Pygoscelis adeliae | reverse complement strand
CCGTCACGAAAGGACCTCAGCTTCACTCCCAGTCGCCTGTGAGGCTTTGCAAAGAAAAATAGATCATATCTATTGATCTTAAACCAATGCATTAAGACTCCAGGATTTTCTAATCCATCTGATGCAAAAGGAAGTGGTCAACAAGAATGTACATTTTAATCTGGCTCCAGGGCCAGAGGGGGACCTTCCAGTAAGGATTAAGTCCAGACTGAAGTTCCACCTTCAGCCTAACAGATGGTTGTGTCCTGAAGTCCAAAGCAAATCTATCTGCCACTCAGTGGAAGTGCTGATAACACCACTGGCTTAGGTCCCACATCTTCCTTTAGACCCTATTCAATATTTCATTAACTCTGTAGAAGCAGTAGTAGTCCTAGCAGTTCACTTCTTCCAAAGCCGGCAGTGCATCTGAGATATCAGTGTATCATGCCTGCGGAACAGTGCCACGTGCCCTCATCAGCATTAAACTCACTGCGGGGTAGCGCAGCTGCTGTAGTGGTGGGACAGCCAACAGGGACCAGACAGGAGATGTTGTCCGAGGATATGGCTTCTTAGGCAGCAGCTTCCTACATCCAGTCGGTCACTAGCACGGCAATAATTCCACATTCCATCACAGTTCAGGTCACCACAAGCCCAAAGCAGGGTGTATAGTCAAACACACCGCGGTTAGCATGTCTCCAGACCCAGACCGGCCCTGACGGGCATGTGTACATATCCTATGTCCTTACACAGCGCTGGCACCTTCTCATATTCCTTAAATAACATGGTACCACGTGTACCAATAAAACAAACCCTGTATCTCTCACACAGTCTCAGAGTCAACAACTATAACCAGCAGAATCAAAGTTAGTTGAGCTTTTGTAATATTGCCCTAGGGTGATATGAGTCACCCATTTATCTCCCCACTCCAACAGGCAATTCTTTCACGCTTCTTTACCTTTCCATCCCAGCCCCATCTTGACACTCCTCTTTCATCGTCCCCAGTCCAAGAAGCAACCACAGGGCAGTGGAGACAAAGTGTTGTTTTACATTTATTTGATTTATTATTAGTGCATCCCAAAATTTGCTCTTATCTGACACATCACAAGCTCATTTTTGTGCAAAAATGACATATCTGATTCCTTTTGACATATCAAAGGATTTGCCTTGGATTCCACCAGTGACAGTGCATCCACAGCAATTCATCCTGTACTTACTCTTGGGAAAGGCAAAAGCGCTAGTTCAGCGACAGGATCCCTGCTTGCTTGTCTGTGGAGCAGAGTGCACGCCTTGCAGAAAAATTCAGATGAATTTTGGATTACTGTCTTGGGTGCTGGAAGCATTTTAGCCTTATTAGCAAAATGGTCCAGCTGAGCCAATTAGCCCTAATTACAGGAGCAGTTCTATTAGACTAGGGGGAGCTGTATCCTTACACGGTAATACTACTTTGGTGTTTATCTCCAGTATATCTGCATAAACTTCACTGTGCCTTTTAATGAGAAAATACAGGTTAGAAAAGTGACCAGTTTCCAGGGTAAAGATAAGAACAGAGGTGGATAAATACATTTCCCAAAATGAGTATGAGGTTGCCTGTAGTCCTTTTTCTTAGCCAAGTGGCTTAGAAGGTGAGAACAATGTATAAAAGCTTGAAAATCCTCTAAACGTATCTCCACTTAGTTTCTTCCAAAGGAAAGAATACCTAATTTAAGACTAAGAAACAAAAGTCAGAAAAAATAATTTTTTTTACAGGCTGGCTGAAGATGTTTCAATATGTTTAAAGCCCCCACTAGATACCTAGGATAGTGCAGAGCTGGTGAAAACACACAGACATCACTCAAATGCACTACCAGCAGCAGCTCGCTGTTCCTTGCAACATCACTAAGGAATATGAGTTATTTTTGTTCTCCTAACGGTGAGTGGGAAATCAGAGCAGAGAAGTTTTGTGATTTATCGAAGCCCTGGGGAATGGGGCGGGGCATCCAACTCGGAAATCCCAACATGGTGGTTCCCAGTCCTGTGTCCTGCCATCCCTTGCCCCAGGCATTAAAAGCCGGTATAATTAGAGCTCTCCAGTGAGTGGTTCGCCAGCAGAGCCCTGGGTGGGGGAGGTTGTCACAAACTAACCTAACAACTGTGCTGCTGCTGCTGGGAAGTAGGAGAGCTGCCTCTCTGGAGGTGAAAAGCTGGTGTTAGAGGGAAACGTGCAGGTCGCCACTGCATTTGCGAAGCCTCCTCCCTGCTATGTACAGTCTCTGTCTCCTGTGTGCCCCTTCCCAGGAGGGGAAGAGCTGGGGGGACCAAACTGAATGGCAGCAGCACTTTTCCCGGCCAGGAGGGCAGCCTGGTGTGCGTAATTCAGTGTGGATTCAACGGCCGTGAGATGCCACTGGATGTGCAGTGAAGCACGCTGGGAACCAGATCCCCAACCCAGGGCATCTGCAGCAAAGGGAGGGACACTCCTGAGGCCTACGGGGGGAAAGGGAGACAGGAGGCAACCGTGCACTCGCCAGCAGGAGAGCAAAGCAGGAGCAAGCACCAGCCAAGAAAAGGCGAGCAGGGGCAGCGCCTGTAAGAAGCATCATCCCTGGGGGACTGAGGGTGCTATGGGCCTATGCACACTGCTGTGGGAATGTCTCCAGAGGTGCTGGGGCTCCAGGCACACACAGTACCAGCATCAGTGGGACGCAGTGGGGTGATCACAACACCCCAGGTAGGAAAGCTGAGCAGGCTCTGGAGACCGGGCCACTGATGCCAGGACTTACTTGCCCCACTCCATGCCTACACTCAGTTGCCTGGGCTCTTACAGGGCTCTTCTTTAATACTGGGGGATGCCTTGTAAATAGGGCTCATGTGCTGCCGGAGTTGGGATGTACAACCTCTCTCCCCCTCCTCTCCTCCCTTGTTTGAGGAACAAGATGAGGGCGATGTATAGGGCTGGAGTGCTCAGGGCTCTGCCAGGACTGGGGGAAGCAAGTGAGGAGCCATCATCGCCCTGCATCCCCTAATCCCGCAAAGCATTGACAGCAATCCATTTCCAGGAGCCAGACTCCGGATGCGTGGGATCATGAGTGAGAGGTGGTCACAAGGCAGCTGGCAGGAGACGAGGCAGGTTAGCCCGGTAGAAAGCACCTGTCTCGGATCTGCACAGCCAGCTGCCTGCCCAGGGTGGGTCAGGGGCACAGCTGGCTCCTGCACGCAGGGACTGCCACCACTTCCCATAACCGCCGGGACCAGGCTTCTCCCTGGGGAAACTCGGCCTCGTGCCGGGCTCAGCAAGAGGAGGGAGACTTCTTCACAGCCTCCCCCAGCGTGCGCAGAGACGCTGCCATCAGTGACCGTGTAATTAGACATTGTTCCACATACCAGCACTAAACCTCTGCCCCGCCAAGAGCAGCAGTGCAGGGAGGTCAGGCCCCTCGGCTCGAGGCACGATCCTTCAGGTTTATTCCCCCCGAAATCGCTGGGCAGGGCTGCGTGGGGAGGGCGAGGGGTCCCCGCCGGCATCTGCGGGGGGGG
>NW_008824866.1:563102-569303 GCF_000699105.1 Pygoscelis adeliae | reverse complement strand
GCACAAAGGCCGTGTGTAACGGGGGGTTTCGTAGGAGCGACAGCCGCAGCCCAGGTGAAGGGTACGGGGAGGGATGGGAGCCTGCAGCGGGAACAAAGGAGCCGCCCTCAGTGTCTTCGGTGGGAGGCGGGAGAAAGAAAGGGGGAAAAAGGGGAAAAGGGGAAAAGGGGGAAGAGGGAAAGGAAAGGAAGACAGAAAGAAAAGACAGAAAGAAAAGACAGAAAGAAAAGACAGAAAAGACAGAAAGAAAGACAGAAAGAAAGACAGAAAGAAAGACAGAAAGAAAGACAGAAAGAAAGAAAGAAAGAAAGAAAGAAAGAAAGAAAGAAAGAAAGAAAGAAAGAAAGAAAGAAAGAAAGAAAGAAAGAAAGAAAGAAAGAAGAAAAGAAAAGGAGAAAGAAAGGAAGGAAGGAAGGAAGGAGAGAAGGGGGGGAGAGTGCGCGTCAATAGGTGAACATGCTGTAGATTTGCTCATTCTGCTGATTTTCTGTGCAATTGCATCCTAGGTTTTCATTCCCTGTACACCTTTGGAAGGAGCTCACTATGACAGGGCAGAGTCTGAAGGCTTTATCTGAAGCGAATTTTGAAGACAATGAGATCAGCATCAACGTTGGAGGCTTTAAGAAAAAGATGAGATCCAACACATTATTAAGGTTCCCTGAGACTAGGCTGGGCAAACTGCTGAGCTGCCACTCAAAGGAGTCAATACTGGAGCTTTGCGACGACTATGATGACACCAAGAATGAATTTTATTTTGACAGGAACCCCGAGCTCTTTCCTTACGTGCTACATTTTTATAACACCGGCAAGCTCCATGTGATGGGTGAACTCTGCGTGTTTTCTTTCAGCCAGGAGATTGAATACTGGGGAATCAATGAATTCTTTATAGACTCCTGCTGCAGTTACAGCTACCATGGGAGGAAAATGGAGCCAGACCAAGAGAAATGGGAGGAACAAAGTGACCAGGAAAGTACCACATCTTCTTTTGATGAGATTTTGGCATTCTACAATGATGCCTCTAAATTTGACAAACAACCCTTTGGAAACATCAGGAGGCAGCTCTGGCTCGCTTTGGATAATCCTGGTTACTCAGTCTTAAGCCGAATCTTCAGTGTCCTTTCAATAGTGGTGGTGCTGGGCTCCATCGTGACCATGTGCCTGAACAGCCTCCCAGACTTTCAGATTGTTGACAGCAACGGGAACCCCGAGGAAGACCCTCGCTTTGAAATCGTGGAACATTTTGGTATTGCATGGTTCACTTTTGAACTGGTGGCGAGATTTGCAGTAGCTCCTGACTTTTTAAAATTTTTCAAGCATGCCCTGAATTTGATTGACCTAATGTCTATCCTTCCATTTTATATTACCTTAATTGTCAACTTGGTGGTAGAAAGTAGTCCGACTTTAGCAAATTTAGGCAGGGTTGCACAAGTCCTGAGACTCATGAGGATCTTCCGCATCTTAAAGCTTGCTAGGCACTCCACAGGTCTCAGGTCTCTTGGAGCCACCCTGAAGTATAGCTACAGAGAAGTGGGGCTTCTTTTACTTTACCTCTCTGTTGGCATCTCCATTTTCTCAGTAGTGGCTTACACCATTGAGAAAGAAGAGAATGAGGGGTTAGCCACCATCCCTGCTTGTTGGTGGTGGGCTACCGTTAGCATGACCACAGTCGGCTACGGGGATGTTGTGCCAGGGAGCACTGCTGGCAAGTTGACAGCATCTGCATGCATCCTAGCTGGGATCCTAGTGGTAGTGCTTCCCATTACACTGATCTTCAATAAATTCTCCCACTTTTATAGGCGTCAGAAGCAGTTAGAGAGTGCCATGAGAAGCTGTGATTTTGGTGATGGCATGAAAGAAGTTCCGTCAGTCAACTTAAGGGACTACTATGCTTATAAAGTTAAATCCCTTATGGCCAGTCTTACCAATATGAGCAGGAGTACCCCCAGTGAGCTGAGCCTGAATGATTCACTGCATTAGTGTACAAGTTTGACAGCAGTTTGCATGAGAGCTATCAAGAGCTATGTTTATAAATGTTTTCCTATTTGTCTTCTTTTTTCCTAGAGGATAGTGTTGCTGACACTGCACTAACTTTGCACTTGAGAAACTAAAGACATTTCTATTACAAGTTGACAGGTTGCACATTTTCATCCCATTGCATAGGTACTAAATGCTGACTTCTTCATACAAATGTTACCACTTCCATGACATCAGTGCTAGCAGTATAGTGATGATCTGTTGCTTTGTGCATTTCCTCATTTGAGCAGAGAAATGAACATACCCAAGTGGAATAAAAATTCTCAGCTGTGACATGAGTAATAAAAAATCACCTATCATCTCTACTGGTATCTGTACTAGTGTAGGACTTCCCATGCATTTTACAACAGTTTAAAATAATCACTTGTGAATCACTGACACGGGAACACTTTCCCCTATCTTTCTGACCAGTAATTCTGATCACCACATGTCTGAAAACACCTCTGAGCTTCACATTTGAATGGAAGTTTGCTTACTCTTGAGCACGTGTTTTAAAAACTGTGTGTTCTTGTTCTGAAATGTTACATATGGTAATATTTTTCAGACGCTCCTAAGCGTAGACCTACCTCTGCTTCCAAGATTAGGCCAATACTGAGCCCTCTGAAGAAGCCCACCCCTCATTTTCAGATAGCTACATATTCAAAGACTACATTTCCACAAGTCACTCTAGGTATGGAGGCCTATGGAGACATCTCATGTTCCCATTTCCAGAAGCGATCTGCACACAGCTCGGTTCCAGTGAAGCTGAAGATACACTGTATTTCAGTCCGTCAAAATGGTTCTGAGATTAGACACACAAAAACGTGGGTTTTCAACAATTAGAAGCTCCAATGAAAAACTTGGATTTGTTTAATGAAGCGAAATATTCCCACATGAACAGTACAGGCAGCATTTTAGGAACTGACATTCATATACTGCAAAAAGACTAATTATAAAGATGCCATATGTGATGCTGAGATATAAAATCTAATTTTATCAGGAAAGCTTGAAAGCAGGTGTTGATGGCAGACAATTCCATTAAGCTTTCTGCCAAGGAAACTCTAAGGGAAAAAAAAACCCTGTAAATCACATTTTCCCTCGGAAAGGAACTCGCAACTTACAGCTAAGGAAGAGTATAAGGGCCTAAAAAAGGAACAGATAAAGAAAAAGTGCTTAATACTGCACTCACTGTGGGCAGATCCTCCTACCTGCTCCTGTGACGTAGTCGATTTAAATCCTTTCAAGGGCTGGCCTGTACTTTATTAAGAAAAAAAAAAAGATGTGAGAGAGCAGATCATCTGGGTTTTCAAGAGTAATCACGAATCTGCATAAACTTATTTTTTGAGTGCTGAGCCTCTTCCCTTACACAATTGTGTGTAAGTTTGATCCCCTTACCGAGATCAAACACTTGTAGCCAACAGGCTACAGGCTACAAAGCACCACTTCCCTCTCTTTATAATTCTAGGGATCTGTGCTATACAACAAATGACTGGCAATCAGTGGGCAGAACAGCATTTCTCTTCAGATCCTGCTGCTTTTCCATCCCATTTATTACATATAATGTTCCAAATAATTATTTTTTAAATTTTTTTGGTTTTACTTGTGAAGACTAGAGAGATTCAGAGAATAAATTCAAACTAGTTAGAAGAGAAACTAAAATACTGAAGCTAAAATTGTCATGTTTGGAAGTCTGTGTTTTATATACCACAACAAGGAGAGGCCCAATTGGCAGAATAAAGCAAATATGGTACGAATAGGTAATTCCCCTTTTTAGGCTATTAGAGGTTGCTGTCTGGTCTGGATCTTTTATGTTGCTGTATCAGCTCCACCTAAAACCAGAAAGCTGGGCACCCAGGATCAGATTCCTGTATGCCCAGTGATCTATCATAGAATACACAGTGTGAAATAACTTACCCCCCACACACCATTTCCTTTGAACACCCTCCCCTCGTGTCAGTTAGTAGCTGATTTAGGCCATGAAGTGTGAGGGAAATGGGTCCTTTCTAACCTTACCAAATAAAGCTCTCGGAGATTTCAACATAGCCTGCATAAGTTACAAAGTCAGTAGGCAAGACGTTGCTTGCTGTCCCTGAAAATTGAAGAGACATATACATGGCCCTGAAGGTAGCCTTAGATAACCCAAATTAGCTGTCCAGACTTGAAACATTTTGCTAAGGTTTTCACTTCTGGAGTGCTGGTTCAAGTTCTCTGCTGGGTCACAGGCATAAATTCAATAGTCTTGTCCCTGCTTCACATTGCATGTGTGTAAACTATCCAACACCCATCCAAAACACGGCACAGCACTAGGTTGCCTGTTGGATTGAAATACCGTGAAAGAAGTAAGGGAAGGAAGAGATGGGCTTGCACAGCACATACGCTCCGGTCGGGTTACATGCTGCAAGGGTGGCAAGCTCTCCCACTGACGTCAAGGACGCTGCAAGTTCTCACTAGGTCTGTTGGTTGGGGGCCTTCAGAGAATCCAGCTCCAAGCAGTGGTTTTACCTCAGTTTCACAAGCAGTAGATTCACAGAGTTGAAAACCGATGACTTTCAGGGTAGTTATTTGAAGAGACCTGTAAACTTGCCAAAGAGTCACAAATTCCCTCAGCTGTTGCTAGTTTAGCATTGCAAAGGTTGGATCCAAACTTTGCAACACATCATTTCAATAACCTATAGCTTATCTTATGTTCTAGATTTATTATTATTCGTAGGGCTGATGCTTTGTCATTTCTGCAAATATTGAATGGAACGTGTCCAAATTGCGTTTTACTGAGGAAAATGAAATGCCCCAAGGAATTATGACTTTTATTGTGCTGGTTGAAAGGAATTTTCATTATTGCTTTTTTATATAAGTGCTTTGGATCAAAGACACTAAATAAATAAAGTACTGAAATTTAATATGTTCTTATTATCATGACAATGACTTTACACAGTACACAGGAATTCCCTTCATAAACTTAACTAACTCCATGTTAAAAGTAGTCAGATTTTTGCTCCCCTCTCCTCTGGAAGACCGTTCCAGAGCTGCGCTGCTCTCCAAGGCTTGTGCAACTTTTAGCATAATTTAATTAATGGCTGCTTTATATCAGTCTTTTTCTCATGCCACCACTGTTCTTTAGCTTAAATATTTCATTTTCCTCCTAGTGTTTGCATGCACGGTGTATTTATAGACAGCAACCATGTGCCCTTACATGGTTATTTTCACGGGATTATACCTGCCAAGCTTCCTTTCAGTTTTCTTTTTGCAAGTCGTGTTCCCCTGACCATCCTAGGGGATGTAGCCTTTTTTTCTGCATTAACTTCTGCCTAGATTTAATCTGTTTGAGCTGGCATGGTACAGGATCGTATCGCTTTGTACAGCAGTTTTAATATTTGTTTATGACTAACAGAATTTTTCACTGAGGAGGATAACAATTGTTCCGATTTAAGTAATGTTGTTGTCTTAGCTCCCCCAAAATATCTAGGTAAGGAAGAATGAGGCACACCCTGCCATTTTATGAAGTAACCTCTATTCCAGGGCTCAGTACAGTAAGTGCTGAGAATCCTCATCTCTCCTTAAATAGACGTTACAGAAAAATGTGTACACTTTGAAGGAAAAATTCAATCTTTTCAAAGCCTCAGTGAGGAGAAGAGGCGGTGTACTTCTTGAGTAGTCAGAACTTTTGCTCAACTTCTTAAATCACTGTTTGGTAAGAGCAGGGCATCTTCACTTCTATAAAACAGCGGGTCAGAAATGAAGGATGAGAGGACTAATTGGCTGCTTTCCCTTTGAAACTTGAAAATTGTTGTGGTCAGAAATCTGCTTACTATGGATGTGCCGTTTAATGAGGAACATTGCACTTGGCATGTGCTCCTCCTGCCTCGTGATGGTCACCTTCCTGGCACCAGTGAAAACGCTGCTCCTATTCTCTCTCGGCTGAGAGCTTTGAAGTGCTGAAATGAGGATTATGGTAATATTTCAAATGAGGCAACTTACTTTATTGCCAGGAATAAATTGTTAGAGAATCTTGATTTCTAGTACAAATCTAGGCTATTATGGGAGTCGGAGATGTCCTTGAGAAGCAATATGTTACATTATTTTCCTGAGATGTAAAATCTATATATAGATTGTGATTAAGCTTTTTATGTATGTTCAGACTTTGTATTATTGCCTGGTTTATTATTCACTTACTTTCATCAGTTGCTAATT
>NW_008824866.1:549127-563070 GCF_000699105.1 Pygoscelis adeliae | reverse complement strand
CTATTTTTTCCATTTGGAAAGCAGACTGTTTTTTCCTCACGTATTATATATAGCATGAGCTATTTCACATTGCAAACTTAAAAACAAAGAACTTTGCATTTAATTTTCCAACTTTAATACCTCCAGTATTTGTACTTTTTTGTACAGGACTTTATGAGACTGCAGGGAACTACCGTATCTGGTGCTCTTTGTACTGCGTTTCTTGTCCCAGTAGTGTGTAACACACTCAAGAACTCAGCTTTGTGCCACAAAATGGAAATTAAATGCATAAAAAAGTATATTTCACCGGGGAATAAGAATTGATGTAACTTTCAGGATATTCTGAGTATATGCTATAATCAAAGAGAAGCCTGGATCTCATTGTGAAGATAGGTTTCTTTTAAACATATACATCAGGCTAGATTTCTATTTTTAGAAATGCTCTTAATTGGTGGTCATGGGGGGGACCCCCCATTTTTCGGTTGAGCAAATAGCACAAGCTGCTTCTTCTCTACCTCACAGATTAGGGACTAAGCAACATACCAATAGCACTCGTAGGCGCTAAATCAAATTGACACGACCTTTCACCTCTTCCAAAACAAGCCCCATCCTTAGAGACCCCAGCTGTGCAGATATAAGCAGCAGAAAGCCCCTGGAGTAACTGCTCTTGCTGTGCTAGTTATCTGTTTCCTTTCACAATACTCCTGACTTTAATCTACCTTTGATGGTACTTTCAAACAACGTTCAACCCACAGTCACCACTCAGATCCCTCAGTGAGGTGTTGTGTCAGAACTATTCTTTCCTCATCATGTTATTCTTTTTTTTTTTTTTCAATTTATGCACCTGGCTTCCCATTAAGTTACACCAGAAATTAATTTGATCTCCTGTAACTTATTTTCAAGTCGCCCACTATTTAGGCAGGGCTAGAAGAATATTCCCATCCAGTTTCTGAAGCATCTTTTACTGATTCTGCCTTTTTCCTTTAAAAAAAAAAAAAAAAAGGAAAAAAATAAGATGATGCTTCTCACCTGAGACTAATTTACTGTGGTAACAATGCAACAGCAGGCAATACGTTCTTGAAAGCAACAGTTCTCTGCTTAGTTGATTCAGAGACAGCTGTAATGTCTGTGCCTTCAGAGCAATCGTTGAGTTTGTTAAGAAACATCACCCTCATTAAGGATTGTGGATCTCTTCACCTCTCATATATAAAATTATGGGTCGTCAGCTGGAAGAGGCAACCTCCAATCTAGAAAGTGTTTCCCAAGATAGCGTGACACTGCTGGCAAAGGTCTGGCTCTGGTATTAATTTCTCCTGCTAGTACAGAGGCTGGAGAATCGTCTCACAGGTGTTGAGACTCAAACTGAGCTCCCACTGGACACTGCAGAAATTTGTTTGCCTGACATCGCCTCACCCTTTACACACAACCCTCAATCATGTAAGTCCTCACTTGGATAACTGCATGCATCTGGCTATAGGAGGCAGTGGCACAAATCCAACACTTCAGCTTCACCGAAGTGTAGAAGAAACATCAGCACCTCCCACTCCTTTTTCTTTCAGGGTACCAACGGGGTTTGGCTTCTCACTGATCCCTGTTCAGAAATAAACAGGACTAAGTTTTTCAGGGATTGGACAAAGTCTGCTATAAATCTGCCAATTTCTTCTATATATCTAAAGCACCCTAAGAGAGCTGCCCACTTTCAGATGCACAGCCCAACATCTGCTCGTGGTCACCACACGCTCAGGCGCTCTGCATGGTGCGCAAGTCTGTGTAGTTCTGAGCAGATTATTCCACTGATTACACTGCTGACCTTCAAAGAAAAATTTTAATCACATTTGGAAGATCAGTGGTACTCAAACATCACAGTTTGCTTACCAGCAGCCACTGCTCTGCCCATCTTAAGTTCTGTACCTCTTGCTTCACCCTCTCTATCTGTTTGCTGTATCCTGACGTGGCTATTCCTGCAGCCCCCGTGACATACGATGAACGGGCAACGCAGTGGGCTCATAATGTAGCAAAATGAGTGGCCGGAGTTCCTGACTTAGGAATGTCAATCCCACCAACTTTCAGTGGAAATTGTCCTTTTAAATTACTATGCTATTTTTGAAATTCATGTTCTGTTCCATTCTAGGAAATGTTCTGAACATCGACACCCTAGCATAGCCCCTTTAATGTCATTACCCAGTAAATTCTAATATATTTCTATTGTGCCCAGGTACCCCAGATCAAGGGCTAGCACCTCCGTATGTTAGGTTTTCCAAGTATGGCAAAAGATAACACATCAGAAATGTGGTTTACTTTTGGGAAAAATCCATTGTCTATGTTTCTTTCTTCCTTCTTTCCATACCAAGGCACAGCTTCCTCCTGTCACTGTTAGTATGATCCTTTTTTAACATTTGATCCCTACCCTGAAAACCCGAAGGAAGAAGCCCTGGCCATATTTTTGTCTGGTGAAGTGGCTCTCGGTATTCCCTGCGGGAGCATGCTTTAAAGAAGACAGCTGAAACCTGGAAAGAGGCTGGTGCCGCGTGCAAGCCCCTGCAGGAAAAGTGGGTCATCCCCATCCAATTCCCCCTTATGCATCTGCTCCTCTCTTGCATGCTCAGTGGAGGGGCAAGGCAGGCCCCCACAACAGGAACATCTCCAACGGTCAAAGTCAGGAGGCAGCTCCTTCTCCGATCCTTTCATATTCAGCTGGCAGGTGAGCTATCAGGTTTGACGGTTGGTTTTTGCATGGGACTTCTCAGCTGTGGTACTGGAAATGCTTTGTAAATATAGGGCAATTTTGGTTACGCTCTTGGTGGCAAAAATGCACCGAGCCTTCCTTATACTTCTGTTAGTGAGGGCAGCCCCACTCCTGGTTCTCGGGTTCCTCAAGCACAATAAACTGGAACCATACTGGAGCTCTCAGCAGTGCTACCGGGGCAGTGCTGGAGAGCACAAAGGACACCCCTTCATGTGAGCTCTTACACAGCACTGGCCCATCCACCAGCACACAAAAATACAAATGTGCTTCCTCACACTTCACAGCAGCCTCAAAGCACTGAAACCGTTTAACGTGCCAGGAGATGGGAGTCATGCTGGGAACAGGAGGTGGCAGGTGTTTCTAGGTGCGTTTGATTTTCTTAAGAATCCCTTTAGATTCAGAGAGAGGTCAGTCTAGACGTACCAGGAATATAGAAGAAATAGGCTTTGGCAGACAGTTAATGTTTCCCGAAACAAGATATCTGGGATATCTGACAGTTTTCCTTCCTGAGAAAGCACAATTAAAAAAGCAAAACGCGTCTCTCCATCCTGCTAGAGAAGGTGAGAAAAAACCCACGGTGAATGAAAGGTTAGACTACTTGGATTCTGGGCTTTTAAAATAAAATATTAATCCTATACAGTCCAGAAAAGAAGAAGAATAAACCTGAATGGAAAGCAAAGCTGCAGCTGGAAGAGTGTTCAGATTCTTTGTTTACAAAGTGCGCGGGACAGCCATGTCTTGCACGGCTTCATTCAGAGGTCTGGACCAAACATCCGAGGCCAGCTCCCCAGAGTTTAGATTCCCAAATTTTTAAGCACAGCCAGGGGTGTTAGGCGTACCCTCCCCTCACTCAGGTCAGCAACAGGGAGCTCTAAACGTGAAGATGGCAGCCTTATGGTATTGTGGGGGGGAGGCAAGTAAGCAAATATTAGGAAAGTAAGGCCATGCAGCTCCTGTCACTTGCTGTGATGAGCTGTTTGGGTCTGCAGGGCAGTGCGCGTTCAGCCCGCAGCAGCCTCGTTTCCATTGATCGGAACAGAAGCTGGAAGGCGGCTCAGAAACGCAGCAGTAATCTCTTCTTAAATATGACTGAATTGTCATTCCTCGTTCTAGAGCGAAGAGCTGAACTAAACACTTTAGTTCAGCATCTGTCTACAAAACAAAATACTAGTCAAGCACTTTGCCAATAAGACTTCCTCCTACTTCAGCTGCAAGATAGGACCTAACTGTCATGCTTTTTGTGGAGGCAGTAACTGAAGATAAGTGCTATGAGATGTATAAAAATTGTGTCAGTTGATGGGCTGAATAAATCAATGTTAATCACATTTAAAATGCTTCAAACTTACACCCACTCTTGGAATAAATCTGCATTAATTGTTGGGATGTGGGGCTACTGTATTGCTGGTTCTATGATCCTAGAAATCCCCAATTCCTCATTTGTCCCAATAATTACATATTTGGGGGCGGTTTAAACATCTGGGTGTCAACAAAAGAGTTATTATTACACTAACTAGGAGAAACAGGTTTATCGAACCTAATACAACATTATTGGCATCGATTTCAGCCACATTACATTGTGGAATATAAACAGCCCCAAAAGCTAATATATTTCTATAAAAGCTGAGCAATCAGTGGTGGATGTGCTTCCTCAGCAGGGTAGGTTGCTGAAAAAATACAACAGGTATATATAGTCCATCAACATTTTCTAGCACATACCCATAGTGGGTCACCAAATTACTTTTGGCTGTTCTAGAGTTTCTAATGGGATGAGAGAGACTTTTGGAATGAGTCAGAGCAATGCTTCAGCTGTATTTATTGAAATACTGAACCAGTACTTACTGCAGTAGAGACTTCTGTTCACTTTTCAGAGGTAAATCAGGTTTGCATTAAGCAATTATATGTGTATATAAATCAGTGCAGTGTTGAATATTAATACACTCAGCTCATTATTTTCTGGATGGTCTCAAGAACTTTATTCTGTAAAGATCAATTAACAGGAAAAACAAAACAAAACTTTTCCCGGATTTTAGGAGACTCAGAAAAAGTTATTTTATTAATTGTATTTGTAAGTACAGAGTTTGATTTTGTTCTGCATTTTTTAATGCAAAACACCTTGAAAAAGTCTAGTCTTCTTCCATAGTTTCAGCAGGGAAAATTGGTAGATGACAAATAAATACGACCTATCTACAGACTGAAATAAGGCCTGCATTTTAAAAAGAATCTCATGCTTTTGGATATGGTTGCTAAGAAAAATGGTAACTCTGCTTAATCCTTCTTCAAATAATCTCTGACCTCCATAATCTCTAGACTATGACACCTGTTTTCATGTGCGATGAGAGATCAAAGGGACACCTCTTGCTGTTAAGCCTGTATACCCCATTGTACTGTAATAAAAATGAAACATCAATTGATGCATCGCACTAAAGGCTTAGCGTCAGATAAATCAAACCAAAAGCTTTTGGTCTCCCTCTTTGATGTATGGGCTGTGAGTCTTTCCTTAACAGTAACCATGCAGGCTTTGGAAGCCCAGGAAGAGGGCAAAGCAGCAGAAAGATCTGAAGAGGGGAAAAAGTAGCATTATAAACATCTGAGGGGCACGGCCTTCTTGCCATGCATCGGACCTTTCAGTGACACCAAGGGAATGAAAGGACGAAAAAGAGGTAGAGGGGGTGTGTTTGTGTGTGTGCCTGTGCACACCTGTGTACAGAGGAGGAAAGGGTATACCGGTCAGCTCCAAATACTGTCCCTGAGGGGAGAGACAGGACTCGGAGGGCTACGTTTCTCTCTGCAGTGGGCTAGGGAGAGATACTGTAATATAAAATATCTGTCCTCAGAAGAAATACCCACAGGGAGAAGAATCCAGGTCTTTAGTAAAGAACATTCCGTTTCGTTAATTTGACAGAGAAAAATATATCCAGATACATTAGCATGTGGCCGTGTAAATTTACAAATTCGATTTCTGGAGTTGTGACACCTAAAGAAACAAATTTTGAAGGTCGCTGCGGTTTGCAGTGCGCGAGCAAATACCGTTAACGTTTTCCCCCATTGTGACAGAGAGAAAACCAGCATTTGAGCCCAGAATCAGATTACTTTAATTCTTTGCAACGCTTTCCTGCTGGCTGGCTCCAGGCAGCTCCCTGCTTACTGCCCAGTTCATCCCCTCTGAATTTTCTGTGGCCTTTAGAAAGGCCTGTTTGCACTGGGCAAGTACCAGCACCAGGCAAGAACTCTGGCTGTTTGCCTACAGCACATGAAAACTTCCTGCTCCCACCAATCACTTCTAGCAAAGCTAAACCCAGTGCCTGCAGTAAGAACCTGGGAGGCCGAGGGATAGCGCTACTGGACTAAGAAATGTCTTGGCGTAGGGCACGGAGCAATCGTTAGCTGATGCCATCACGCGCTCTTCCACCGCACTGAGATAATGTCCTACGGGCCACTAAACATGTTTTGTACATCAATATAAAAATGGACACAAGGAACTTTTTCCTTTCCAAGGGTTAAATGCGGTTTTCAGATACCTTGGTGTGGGCATGCCTGCATCTGCATCGGGGGCTATGGCCATCCTGCAGGCCTGCCAACAAAGCAAAGTTGCATCAAAAGCCATTTGCCACCGCAGCCTGGCCTTGTCCCTGAGGAAGGAGCTGGCTCTCGCAAGGCTTCCTAGACCACAGGCATTGGTTTGAGCACAGTGCTACCCTGATGCTGATCAACAGCTTCCAGATTCATGCTAAGTCTCTCGGTGGCAAAGCGGTACCCACTGCTTCGTGTTGCTTCCTCACACTTTGCAGGAGCCTCAGTGCCTCCACTACAGCAGGGGAGGGAGAGGAGGAGGGGGAGGACAGGAGGGGGACAGTGGTTCCCAGCAGGGCACAACACTTATACGACATCCTGAGTAGGCGTACAGCTCATTCAGCCCTCTTGATAAAACCACCTCCACCCATACCTGCCCAGGGTTAGAGCATGGAAAGCCTCTCCATGCAGAGACAAACATCATCTGCAGTCAAAACCCGCCATGACCCCAGAAAGGAGTGGGGGAGGAAAGGAGGACAAAACACCACCCTTTCAGTGACTTTGACTGGGTTTTTTTTTCCCCGTGTTTATTTGCTTGGCACTGTTATGGCATGTTTCCATTTATAAAATTTTAAAAAATTAAAACTTCTATCTTTAAAAGTGGCAACTGAATAAATAAAGCACAAACATAAAAGACAATAAACATGAACGGAAGAAAATCAGTTGTGGAACAGCGACGTAGAACAGTAAGTTACATAGATGACTACCCGATTTGCTTTTGTCATCCAACACTTTTTTTCCTCACACCCACAGTTAGCCTCATAAGCGACCTGGCCAGGTGCAAATGCCATACGCTTTTTCTTTCCTCCTCAAAGAAATTTTTTTAAAATTATTTCTTTCTTCCTGTTTCTGTGACAAATATAGCTCTTCTCTAACCTAGAAGACTCTCTAAGGCCTTGTGAAACTAAGCATGAATCCATCCTGAGGAATTTGTGAAGCAAGCAATAGAAAAAAGTACCTAGTAACTAGGCTGTCCGGGACTAACAATGTTCTGAAAGAGAAAGATTTGGTTAGAATCTGAACATCCCGTATTTTCAAATGAAGGGAAAACAGGACAGCCGAGATTTTACTTCAGTCATCTCCGAATAGAAGAAGAGAATAAAAGCTGTTGCTGACATTTGCATTTGTGCACAATGTCCCAAGAACGCTTGGGTCAGGGGATGCTCTTAAAAGTAATGCCCACATTCATCTTCCTCAGCAGGGGGAAGAAGCAAAATATGGGGAATTGTCAAGTATTCTTAAAAAACCCTAACAAATTAAAACAAAACAACAACAACAAAAAAAGGATGAGAGCACACCGTGTAAATGGTCGTCCCTTTCCATAATGGATACCCTAAACAGAGAGGAGAAATACATTTTGTGAATAGGTATTTTAAAACAAACTTAACAGGGCAAGTCCCCAAGTGCAACTTAGTGACTTCACACTGAACCATCAATGTAATTTTGCCTTTCCCCAAAAAGATTAAGCCATTGCTTCACCTGGCACAACACAGTGGTGAGAAACACCATGCGCTACTCAGGACTTGTCTTCTCCAAGGCTTTCATCAGCAATAGTGGACATAACACTGCTGCACCACAGCCTGGTACAGAAATATCCCAAAGCCAATTTCCCAGCCAGCTGTATATTATAGAACATCCATCATCGCCTTTGGAAGTACAGAAAGAAATGCCACACTAAGCTGGAGCCCTTAATATTTATGAATGCAAAGAAATAAAGACTTCCTCACGTCATAAGGTCTTTTTAATTAGTTTTATAACCACGTAGACACTTAAAAAGAAAATGTAACCCTCATCATATCACATTGATAAAACAGCATGCACGCAAAGTGCTTTACAGAAGTTGCACAGTATACATTCTGCTTGGAAGCACCAGGGCTTATCAACGGCGACTAAGGCGCTCTCGTGTGCTCGGCATGCCACATGAGATGGCACGATTCAGTCATCATGAGCCGTATTTATATTTGGAAGTTCAACACACTGGACGGAGAAGCAGCCTGAGCCACGGTGTGCTCTCACCTGACTATACCTGGGCAAATACAGGTAAGCTATTATTTACTGTAAACAAACAGTAAATAATTATAATATCCAATATTTCAAACATACTGTGTTTCACTAAGGAGTTTTGTTCCTAAGTCCCTTTTCCTAAAGTGCCTCTGTGGGCAAATTCTTAGAGAATAATTTTTTTAAAAATCAGAAAAGAAACGGGCTATGGAATCAAATTTGAGACATTAAATGTATTTGCTTTTCCTAGTTAAGCCTATCCATTACCTGTTGTTGTTCCCATTACACTAGAATCAAAGGAGCACCTACAGCTGCTAACGTCCCCTAGTACCTCCAAGTAAAGGATGCCTATGAAGACTGCCAACGTATTGGAGTGGTGCTCAGCTCTCTCAGGATTAGGCCTTTAGCAACCTTAGATCGCAGAGAGAGGGACTTCCACAAAGAATTGAGAATTTCTGTCCTTAGACTGGCCTGATACTCTTCCACTTAGATCCTCAGACTTCTAGAGCTTGCAGCAATGTCTTGAGCCGGAAAACTCCTTTCCAGAGCTGACTTTGAGTGATGTGGTTTTCTGCACTCGCAGCTGGGCTCACAGAATTATAGAAAGGAAATAAAAGCATGAGGGATGGCTATGGAAATGAACATTAATGGTTACTATTAACATAATTCAGCTTCAGTTAGAATGAACAACAAGACGACAATTATACATGAAAAATTAGCTTTTATTACAAATGTTTAGTAATAAGTAATGATTTTTCAAATTTTTTTTTACTTACTAAACCTAAACATACAAAGTCAGAAGCAAACAAGAAATTGCTTGGTTAAAATCTTACTGAAGGTTAACTTGTCAGTAGTTCTATCAGATTTCTTGCAAGGCCTGCTTTTAAAATGTCTTATTTATTGTACTATCAGCTTTCCTCTACAGAGATGCTCATCCTCCAGTAGAGATGTGTAGTCATCAACATGGATGATCTGATTCATTTATATAAACAGAAGAAAGAAAAAATAAGTTGTATCCATCACCCAATATAAAACCTATTTCTATACGTTACACTTGCACATAATTTAGAGCCTGATACACTGGCTTCTGAAGCCAAAGACAGCTCTTACACCGACTGCAGCGTGCACCGTATCGGAAGGGCAACATTACTAATTTCATATTAATTGGTGGAAGTATTCTTTGGTCACAAACATCGTGTATCTACCCGGTTTACAGTATCTCAGACGCTATTTTTCATGCATTTTAAGTAGCTTGTTTACATTTTTGTTTTATTCCATGGCTTTCAGATTTTTCTCCCGCATGTATAATCCATACCTGTGTGCATGCATGTGCACAAAATTTATTTGAGTTGTTTCTATGCCGACAGATCAGGAGTGAAGAAAGGATGTCCTTTATCTTCCGATACCTTTCAGATGTCAGACTGCAACAGCTCTAGTTTAAAACGGCCTTTTACTGGAGTCCCTCTGGATAGACAATTCATATTTACTGCACTGCATTACTCACATTTTCAGAATACACAAAATACGAAAATTGTGATCATTTTATTACCTTGTCTATTACACTGTAAAGCCACATTATTCAAAATCAAAGTCTTATTTTTGATGGGAAAAGTTTAAGAGAGTAAGGGAAAAGAAAGCTGCTAATGATGCAAGCAAGAGTGTCTGGACAACGACACTTTGCTTAAAAGGCACACCAAGAAAAGGCAAGCTAGGTTCCTCTCCTGATGGTTTAAATCTGTTTTATATTTTTTCTTATATATATAGATATGCATATATATGTGTGTATACCTACACAAATATATGTACGCATACACACCTTTGAGTTTTTGAGAACAGAAAGTTCAAGAAGTAGAAATTAATTTTAAATAAATAAGAAACATATTAATAGGGGGAGGTTGGTGCTGTTATTTTTTGCTGCATTATGATTATAATCTAATGACACGGTGATATGATTATACCATTTTTTACTTTACATCATTTCATTGTATAAATTTGAGGCATAAGACTACCAGGTGCATTTATTTTGCCTGAAGTTATTTTTATGGATGTCCTGTGTTCTTCTTTTTTCATAAGGGATGGTCATTACTTTAAGAAATATGAAAAGAGTTGAGGGTAAGGTTGTTCTAACAATCACAATTAAAATTTATTTGATTCTAGGGTTTACATGTTAGAGCGTGCCGTGCACGCAAACACACACACACACAGAATGACAACGACAACAATGGCTGTGTACAGCTCAAACCCAAGTACTGGTCCCAGCACGGCTGAAGTACGCTGATCTTGTAAAAACTTTTGTTTTCCTTCTGCATAAGCTTTATGATATAATGCACCATTTCCAAAATCTGCACTGTTCCATCTAAATGGTCCACATATGATGACGGTAAATGTTAAGAGGTATGAGATGATTACTAACTTCCAGAAAACATTTAACAGAAGATGCCCATACAGTAGTCACCATTAAAAGTTTAACAGCTGAAGGTTGAATGTAAAGATCTTTTCAGCTGTATTGTTTAAAGAAGTATGACTATCACAGTAAAGTTATTTACACAAAAGGCAACAATAGTAAAGATATCAACAGAGAACACAGTAGATTGTTCAAAAAGTGGATCACATTTTCTGCTAAGTCTGAAATATTTCTTGCAATGTTGTAAATTCTACCTACTAGATATCCCACAATATAAACCAGACAGAACAACTTGTAAAAAGATATTAAGAGCTTGGTCCTGCATTTCTGATTCCCCCAAAATCTACCACGGAAGACCACAGGAATTTTGAATGTTTAGCAATTGCAGGACAAAACCCTCAGAGGACTGCAAAACGTTGCTTCTTTTCAGTACTTATTATATGTAAGTATTCAATTGATTTTCTTTGGCTTTTAAATTACTATCCCTTCGTATCTATAATGTGAAACCAAATCAAACCAAACCCAAACCACTAATAACTCCCCTCTCCCCTCAAAACGGTGATAAAAAATTAAATGAAACAAAAAACATATCTAGAAAGTGTAGCTGTTACTTCATTATAAAACTACGGTGCAAAAATAGAGGTTTATACCTCTATAGCAATTGGAAATTTACACTGAAGGAGTGACTGCAAGTATTGCTTCTCCTGAATAACAGAAAAATCAAAACTGATTAGGCACTTGTTTTCTTGTTTAATGAGAGATAATTCAGTGTGTGTAAAAATGATAGAAATACTCTCTAAAAGAATGCTCTGTAGCGTAGCGTAACAACTTTATTGCTCAACTACAGCCACAGTCCCTGGTTCAGGACAGCAGAAAAACATGTGCCTATTACTTATTGTATGCTTAAATCCTACTGATATGAATGGGCTGGATCCATGTTCAAGTGCTGCCCTGAATTGGGATGCCTGCTGAAATTGGAGTTTGAAAAGATAATACAGTGGTGAGCTTCTTTTCGTTACACTACAATACCAATTTTATCTAATCTGGCTCTGCTCTCCACAATATTATCCTAGTACTTCCTAATAAAAAAGAAAACAGGCATAAAATAAATAGGATTACCAAAGATTACATAATAAATATGCTACTAAGTGGGAGGAAAATATATTGCAACATAAGGCTCTGTAGTGTTGCACAATCAAGAAATCATTCCAGGTGCTCCAAAACACAACTCCTAGTGTACAACACCAAGTTACCACTATACACCTGAAAGAGACTGGGAAGTAACAGATTAAACTGCTATTACATTAAACATTGGAAAATATAAACAAGTGGTAATGTGTTTCGCTGCCTTTGCAGAACAGCATAGGTATGTTCTTTCACTGCTCCAATTGTCATTGCTTGTGAAGGAGAATTCAAAAGATTGGGTTTTCGAAAACTCTCATAATCGAATTCCTTCAGACTTACAAAGTTACCAGTGTCCACACTGACTTATAGTATTATCTGAAAGTAAAACAAACTCAGAAATTTTGTTGCCTCCGTTTCTTTGCATCCATTGCATCTAGGATAGGTTGCCTCTTTGCGGTGTACCTCTGACGAAGCTCCTCAATTTCTCGTTCCATCATAGGGTCCAAAGCCTTTAATCGCATCTGTAATTCTTCTAAACTCAGATTCTTTAACTGTAAAACAACCACCAAACAAACAAACAAAAAAACCACACAAAAAAGATTAAAAACTATCTACATATAGTAGACATTTCTAAAATGAAAACCACCACCTTTCATAATCCTTTAATTTACAGTTGCAGTGGTGTTTTTTGTTTGTTTTTTACACACTTTGAGTGTATGTATACACATCTATAACTGTTTATATAACCAAAAGCCTTAGTATGCTCCACAGTAAATAATTTAACAGCATATGAAAATACAAACACACAGAGTACATTTAATTAAAAAAAAAAAAATCACTTTGCAAACGTTGCAAATAAATATAGGGCTGGAGTTTAACTCATTAGGCCGAAAAAAAGCATGCCACAGTATACACAATTATATTCATGTATATAAATTATATTGCTTAATCAAATACTTCTTACTGAACTTCAGCCTCTTATAGAAGCCTGAAAAATAGACAGCCGCTGTAAATAAATAGTCTGACAGATATTTAGAGGTACTTTCTGATAAGAATGACAAGGCACCTGTCTTCCTCAATAGATCGCTGCCAGAACTAGTCAAAGCAAATTGCCAGAGTGTTTAAATAATACATGAAATAATTTCCTGAATTCATGGGAGGGAGTTAGCTTTGACCAAGTTCTTCTCTTTCTAAAAATATTTTCTCACAAATGTTAAACAGTTCATTACATTGCATTCATTAAGGGCGATGGGTCATATAACAAGTAAATCGCTTCACTGGCTTGCTGGCTGCTGCAAATAAGTTGGAGTCTTGTCAGGTACTGGGACACGTCAGACACTACTGCCCCACCTGCTCTTGCAGGGAAGGATCTACAGTGGAAATCTGTTCCTTTGGCTGGCCTATGTATTTTTTTTTTTCCTTGATGAAGCCTAGTGCCTCTCTGCATTTTCTCTCTTGTCAGAATTGCCTATGTGCCAATTACTCTTCACCGAGTGTGAAAAATAACAAATTTCAAACAGCACAAATAATTTCATCCTAGGAAAGCGATAATCTGTATTTTGTTTGCAAATATTCTGACATTGCAAACACGCACACCACCTAACTCAGGGGGGAAAAGAAAGAAAACATTTTCTGAATCATCCTACTAATGAGTCAATACTTCGTTCATGAATCTAGGGCAGTCTTCCATCAACACAGCCTGATCTGTTTTCCCCGAGGAATGAAATACTACTTTTCATCTTTATTTTTATCAGCATCTGAGGCATATAAATTAGCAACACATATTGCTACATACAGTCCAAACCCCAGCGTTATGACTTCCACTAATAGACTACATTGTACATAGTAAACAAATAACTTAAAGTCATAATAAAGAGGAAGTGCAGATCAGAAATTCATAGAAGATCATACGGAAAAAGATGCACATTTTCATGCAACGTCATTTTAACAGTAAGATTCCCAAAGAAGAAGAGAATTAAAACCCAAATGTCAGAATATCTTCCAGGACCAAAGCTCCTTAGACCTGTAGGAGCTTCAGAGAACTCAGACACGCTCAGTAGCTTATCAGTAATGTCTGCCTCTCCCAAGAAAAAATGACACCTTTCGTTTCTTAGGAGG
>NW_008824866.1:529453-549096 GCF_000699105.1 Pygoscelis adeliae | reverse complement strand
TAGTTTACTGTATTTCTCCCATTTGATATATGCAAGAAAGCATGGGGAAAAGGAATCATAATTCCTCAGTCACCAAGACTTTTGCAGAAGAACACCTTTCCATTTTCAGAGAAAGAAAAGAGTAAAAAAAACCCCCAACATTCTCTTTCATTTTTACCCCATTGGTAAATGTAACTGGCATGACAGACACTTTTCAGTGAAGATATTCTTTTAGAGGACTGAAGTGTCAGAGAGATTTGCAGTATAATGAAAAGAGACGACAGCGCCAATTCCTCTGTTCAAATGATCTCAACGGAGCACAGATGAGAGGACCAGTAAAACCATGTTTTTTAGCATGTGTGAGAGGAGAAACATATTTGGGTCTCCATGGACCAGCAAACGGACTAAGGAAGGCAATCTTGTGTGTGAGTGTTTTGTGAGACCTGCCACTGATGAAGTCTCCTACCCGCTCTGGGCCAGCCTAGGTAGCCATTTATTCCCTCTAAGTCACCACTGTAGACATCAGGCTTACACTGCATAGAATAGACTCCAACTCATGCGATCACATAATTATTCTGCACTGAAAAACATTTTTTAATAAATTGTCAGAGAAGAATGTGATGGGTGAGTTTTTATTTAAATTTCAATCAAGAAACAGAGCCAGCAAACAGAATTAAATATTCTTTGAAGATCACAGACAGCTGGGCTGGAAATTAAAACATAAAGAGAATGAATTTTTAAATCCAGAGAATAAGAATCGTTCAGAATGATCTCAGCCATGTCACCCACGGGGCCCAGGGAGCTGTGGTACTCATCTGTATGAATGGCTGATGCTCGGGACATTCAAAGGAAGTAAATGACAGAAAACAGGGACATTAAGAAACTGAAAATAGAGTTACGAAGGTCTCATCTATCTGACATCAGATGCTGGATTAGGCAGGAATAGTCAGAGAGCTCTATGTACTATAGAAAACCACTTAAGCAAATCTAAAAGCCACAACTGACTCTAGGATATGTGTGTGTGTGTCCACGGACATATATGTCTCCTTGGTAAATTTCAAAATATTTTTTCTTGACTTCTGTCTGTGCTATAGATATTCCCTCACGAAGCACGAAGCCAAAAGCCTAAATGCTGAATGCAACAGCAAATATATCAAATGAGAAGCGCAGAAATAATTCAAACAAGATATTTAATTATTCCCCTGCATGATAAATATTTTTATTCAAATTCTTAAAGCAATAGAGCTCAGCACTCTCACTTATTTTCACTTGCAACCAGTTCGCAATCTAAACTGCCATAAATAATTCCCACATAGTTTGTTGTTGTAACTACTCGGGCTACCAGCATTAATGGGAAAAGAGAGGACAGCATTCAGCTGTGCAAGCTACAGGGATTCAAAGAGGCTTTAAATTATATTTTGACAGCTTTTTAAAAGCTGTAAACTGTAGCAGTTCAGTAATCAGGATAGTATTTGTCTGGCAACAATAGATAGTTCAATTTCTGCCACTCCAAATAATGGAATCAATCATGTCCTTTCGGAGATCAAACACCCACAATCACACAACAGACAGCAATTAGTGTCAAGATGGGCCACCTCCAAGACAGAGGTCTTCAGTGACTTGAGTTTCTGGTAAAAGCATTTGCCTTCACGTCACCAGGTAATCACGTGGGTTTGGGAAAGCAACAGTCCAAATTCCAATTTATCATGCCATGAATCTATCAATTACATACAATAATATATAATATTCAGAAAGTGTGTGCATCTGTTTTACACACATGTAGTCTTTTAGAGTGGGTAAGCGTACTCAGTTTTCCAGTAGACAGATTAGGTGTTTACAGAAAAAAACCCCTTCTGTCCTGAAAGGTATATTTCTTAACCTAGTCACTAAAGAGAGTTACAATGTATAACGGAAGCAAGGAAAAAAACAAGGCAAAACCATCTCCAGAGCCAGATAACATTGAGTAATTTCTTCTACAAGCTGATGGGTTCTCAAGATACAGTCGCACCCAAAGAAGCCACGCTGAAATTCTCTACTCTGCTTTGCTAGAGCAAAGGAAGTTGACTTTGCCTACGAAGAGACCAGCTAACAGTCATCCTTGCGGGGCAAGCTTCCCAGTGGTGCAAGCTGAGTGCCAGCAGCTCTTGCCTCTGCCTTCTCCTCTCCCTGATGTAGGGGAAACCCTGGCGGAAGAAAGGCACCCATGCAGAAAGGAGCTCCATCAACCTGAGCTTCCAGTGGCAGAAGGTTCTTTCAGCAGCACCACCCTGAGCTGGAACAATCAGCACAGAATCAAAGCATAACTAACAGTTTAACTGAACTTACTCTGGTCAATACTAGTTTCAGGTCGATTGCATTTTTTACAGGTCTTCGAACAGTGACACACAATGAATTCTTTCCTCATGTACTGATGCGGTCGTCTCTCAGAACCAAAATTCAGCAAGGGAAGTGCAACGATTGTTACTTTTTTGGTGTTTCAGTCGAACTTCTTGCATCCCAAATGGACCAGCTTCATTTGGATCAGTATTTTCAGCAAACCAAAGAATAATTACCTGCAGTCAATACTACTTCTGCCTGCAGGAGGACCCACATCGTACCTTACATATTTTGTTTGCAACCCTGGTCAAATCATGCTGACGAAGATTCAGACCAAAATGGGCACTTGGAAAATATATATGCGTTCCTGTCCACAGACCCGAGTTCCGTAGCAGTAAGCTGAGAAGGAAGGAGATAAAGTACTACCAAAAAAGGACTCTCAGAAGTCATCAAGTCAAAGGGTGCAATGCAAATCCTGACTACCGGCTTCCACCTGTGTCCAGCACAGGAGTCAGGAGGAAGGACTTGCACCTGAGATACTCAGTGGTGCTTGTGGTCCATGGATTCAGGCAAAGGGGTCTGGAAAAGAGTCTGGAACTCATTAGCTGCACTTGGCCAGCACATATCCGTAGCCATCCAAACTTTTCAGGGGGCGAAAGCCAAAATTGTGGTGGATGCAGCACACTATAATCTTAATCCACCCTTGACAGCTAACAGAGGTAAATAAAAGCTCTAGGCCTGTGATGTTTTCAATATGATAAAATTAGATTTCATTAGTAATTCCATAATGCATGAGTTACCATTGCAAACCTCCAGTCTATCAAACTAAATTATGGAGTACTGCCATTAAGCTGGTGCAACAAAAACATGCAAATGTATTTTCAGGTTTTAAATTGTTAAGAAAATAGATATTCAATCAAAAAATAATCTGTATCAAGTTTGTTGTGTTTACTTGAAAAAACAAATTCTTCTTAGCAACTGCTTAAATGAATCTTACAGATGCAACATGCCTTATTAGAGGCCTTTGATTAAAAAAATATGGATTGTTAATACTGTATTCTGAGTCATCTATTTTCCCATCTGCTAGCAATTCCTACAATATGAACTATCAACAGAATGGCTAACAACAATAATTTTCTAAGGCAATTGCAGAAGTGGGTTGCCTATAGCACTTTCTAAGATTTAACCAGTGCATGCCTTGGATTGTTTTGTGTTGTGAGTGGCCTCAGGTAAGAGAAACACTTTCTCTCCAGCTGTTCCCTTCCCGCTGCTGACCAGAGTTTTCTTTTCTCTAATGGAATGAGCTCCACTGATGATTTCAAACTCCTTTTTAACTAATATAAAAAGTTAGACTTGTGTCAGGGTCCAAAAGGTACAAGGTGGGCCCTTCTGTCCAATTTTTCTGGTCTACAAATTCAAACCCAAAATCCGTGAATCTGCACTTATGTAGCAGTTTTCTCAGGCCTCTCTGCAAGGAAATACTCCACGGTTACTGTTGTCTCTTCAGCTGCTCCCGTGCAGCAATGAGGGGAGAACTGCTGTATGTCCTGTGCTGACCTCATATAAGCAGTGTCAGGCGATGAGCTGTCTTGAGACACCCACTGGCCACATGTCAGAGCTCTGACTTGCTGTCATCCCCACCCCTGCTGTCACTACAGCGGGCAAATCAGTCACAAGAAAACAAACCTGGATGGGGGACTGAGTGAAAGCATTTATTTCAGGATATTTGAAGAGCAAGTCTCCTTGTTGCAAAACACAAAACATGGGGTTATACAAATATAAAAAGGACGTAATTTACTATCGTTATTTTTGACAATTTATGAGAGATGGACCGATAACCTAACTTTCAAGACCCAAAGTTCATCCCACAGGACTGCAGTTATCTTAAACATTTTGGGGGGTAAACTAACCACATGGCACTGAGAGAAAATTAAAGACGACAAGTTCATGTAATTTTAAAAAGTCATTTTAGGGACAAAATTGTATATAAATGTCCCATGATTAATTACTATTTTCACTAGTAAAACTCCCTCTGCTCAGACATTAAAACTGTACATCATTTTAATAACACAAAGCTAAATCTCAGTTACCGCCATCAACATTTTTCAGCTCTAGAAGGCTTTTCTTAGCTTCATACAAAGTTACATTTCAATAGCAAACCTCCAAGGGGAAAAAAAACATTTTCTATAGCATCAGTGTATACTATCATTTGCATACCTTTGTTGAATACTGCCCAGGGCTTTCCTTTGAGCACAGTAAGTCCTGCCAATCCTAAAATTCCAAAATCATGAGCTGGATCCTTCACCTTCATTAAATTACCCTTAAAAATTAGATTCCTAAAATAAGAGGTTTTTAGGAGGAGAAAGGTGTCTTTTTATTTCCCTTGTCAGGGGGAAGAAAGCTACAATCTAAACATTTCTGCAACTAAAAAGACTAAAAAGTTCATGGGGAAAAAAAATCTAGTAGCCAAAAGCTTTAATGAGCAATCCTGACTACAGGAACTGAAATCTAAAGAAAAGCACAGATCATCATGAAACGCAGTGTAAGATTAGCAATAATGCTAACTCTTGTCTGTTGCAATTTTACCCAGTGCCTGACAAAACCAGTCATGTAGTGTATATTAATGCTTTATCACATCCCTAAGCAGTTCCAATATCGTTTACATTGGTTTTACCTACTATAGCAGCTGACGTTCATGTAGTTGTGAGGTATACAGTTTTCACTAAAATAAGTAAAACAACATAGAAGAATCTGAACATGGGGAAATAAATGGCAAGCAATATATCTCAAAAACCTGGCAGCTAGTAAACATCCATTAATAAGTACCTTTGAGATAAAATCTTTAGTACCTGATAGATAATAAGTTTAATAAATTTAATTTTAAAAGTGTACAGAAGGAAAAAACCCTACCATTCCCTCTTTCCTATGTCATTTACAGAGACTGTATTGTTACATTACATGCTTACAATTGAGTCTACTGAAGCACGACACTTTAATTTGCTGTCACTTTCTCCTTAGAATTGCATCATCCATCACAGACATTTTAAAAATTACTTTTAGAGTATCACAGGCAAAAATTCACAGTTTGAAATGCCTTAGAGAAAATGTTGGTGGCTTTTTATATAGTGTGATTTTCTATACCAGGCATCTCAAGCTTAACGGTATAGTTAGCCCTGAAGAATACTGTAAATGTTTACTGGAGCTCCCAACAGAGTAAATAATCTAAAGCTTAGGAAAAACACTCCATCTGGATACTCACCATGCTATTTAAACTTGATTGCAAATATACCCACACAGTGCTGATAGCAAAGCAGCTACCACACCTGATCTAAAAATATACAGGATTTCCCCCCAGCCCTTTCTGCTTTCGGAGAAAAAAAAAAACATGGGAAGAAAAACAAACAAACAAACAAAAAACCCCAAAACACCTTTTCAAATATTACCAAGCAAAGATATAAAGCTTTAAAGTGAAAAGGAATTCTTTAGCTAGAGCTCTTAGCGTACTAAGTAGCATCAGAAAGTCAGCATTTCATCTCTATTAATCTGTAGCTCTCCAGGGCAAGTGTTTTTAGTTGTCCTTCATAATGAGCTCAGCTATCAGCAGGTACATTACAGTGCCCTTGAGTTCAATGTTATCACATTTCAGCAAACTGCAGTTATCATTCAGCCATATAAACCCCAATGTTACCTTCCTATTCAAAAGTTTTCTCAAGTTAAGGCACTGCCTCCTTGACATCTGATTCTTCCATGACAGGATCATTTTTTAAATGTTCAGAAAATAACAGTATTACATTTCTGTAAAATTCTACTAATCTACATGTAAATGCAAGCTGTATTAAGAACAAAGATATAAACTATTTGGGATGAGAGCCAGTTTAAAAAATAAAACCATTCAGTTAAGACCCCCAAACATCCTAAAGATAAAATAAAAAATGAAAGATGTTCCCAGTTTTGCTAAAAAATTTTGTAAATTCAAATCTATATTGAAAAGTAAAGTTAAAGACATAAGTAACATGAAATAGAAGTCCTGAGGTTAAAAAGAAAGCTGTATTAAAATCTACAGATTCATGAAATACATATCATATTAAAGCTATTTTTCTTCAATAGTTCCATTTAAGATTATTTTAAAAATAGAAAGAAAAATGGAAACTCATTGAATAATGAGTTATGACACAACAAGATACATGCATGCACAGAGATAACCTTGAAGTTAAAACCAGACCCAGAAAAGCATTTAACCTGAAGAGCAATGGAAGAGGCTAGAAGAATTTTAAACCTTAAACCTCAAACCTCAATGTCCTAGTGAGGGACAATCCTCGTGAATCTCAAGTTTCGTAGAAGTACAGAACGTTGATACTCAAAACTAAAACAAAAACGGATACAGCAAAACTAAATTTTCTTAACAGGAAAAGTCTGTTGGAGGAGAGACGCACCCTCCAACCCAAAATGCACACGCGAATTTGTACCTTACTTGCTGAGCAACCTTGATTCAGTTATAGTCTTTATAAGGAAGAAAATTCAGTTCAGTTTAAAACAGCCAATTTAGAAAGGATCTAGGCAAATAACACATCATCTTTAATAAATGGAAAAATGACAGATATACTGTTTGCTGGGTTTTATTTTATTTCATGCAGAAAGTATTCTGGTAGTCACGTACAACAGAGGATGGGTTTCAGCCATTTTCGGTACAAGATGGACAGGAAAAATCCTATAGTCCATGAACTTATGGCAATTTATAGGCAACAAATGCCAGGTTTCCTAATCCCTGGGGAAAGGAAGAAAACACAGCAAAGACAGCGAAACTGAAACATCAGTTGAGAGGCCTGCAAAACATCAGAAAGAGCACAATCTGAATGCAGCAACTGAACAAAGCCAGGGCTAAGCAGAGAGATTTAACTGAGCTGTTAGTCACACCAGGGAGAAGAAGAGATCCCTGCCTCAGGAAAGGCACACGGGTTACCGCCTTGCGAGAGGGATCAGGGAGAGGACGACAGCCAAGCCTACCTGAGCTTAAGCACCAACACACAGCATGTGGATGCTGCACAGAGACCTGTAGCGATCTGGGAGGGGAGAAGCAATCCCCCAGCCTGAGGCTGCCGGCATCTTTGCTAGACAGCAGCAAGTTTCATTTTCAGGATTTAACAGAAGCACTGTTAGCTTTTAAAGAATGAGTCTCAGTCCGTAGTTTCTCAAATTTTCTTTATTCCTTCCCTCAATTTTTTTTTTTAAATCTTTTTTCCACCACAGAACTGCTCGACTACCTATTTAGTTTGATGTCGTTTACAGTTTTCCTAAGCACTGAAAGAACTCAGCTTGCTAAAAGATTTGGGCTCCCAATAGCAGCAGCATGACCCGTGGAGTCCCTAGACTACAGAAGGGTACTGTTCCACTCCTGCATCACGTTCAGCAGCTCGCCAGCCACAGGGGCTGGAGATTTTATTTGCTTATGACAGCTTTGATGTTATGGAAACTAATTAAAATTCTTCAGGGAACTTTTTTATTGTGCTCAAGAACTGAGCAGATTTTTTTTTAAATCTCTTTACACCTTAAACAATAGTTTATTAACTCTTCCTAATGCTGCCTTCTGTTGAAGTCTTATCTACAAATCATACCAATCGGACAGATACTGCAGAGTTGCAGCTGCTTCATTAAAGCAGATTTAGTTTTTCTTTTGTCAAAATGCACCAGCTCCACATTTGTGAAACACAGCTTAAACAAACACTGACTATCAAATAACCTTTAATCAACCTGATGAAATCCACCTTACGATGGTCTAAATCTAGTAGACAGCTACTGTCGTGCTTCTAATCCTGACTAAATTAGATCTAAAATAAGTGAACAAATACAGAAATGGATACTCTATCAAAGAGCACCACTTAGCTAGCAGCTTTTAAGTAATATACGGTATCTTCTTCTTTAAGGGCATGTAGTAGGCTACTCTCACTACAAGTAATATACTAAGAAACATCCCGAAAGTAGGAAAATACAGAACAAGATAATAATTGATAATCATTCATGTCAAAACACATTAATTAAGCTGCCCATGTACCAACATACAACTAAAAGCAATACTAAATTAAAAAAACAGACCACTCAGCCTAGATTTCTTGTTCCTTAAGATATCTCAACACTGAACAGTACATTTAACCATAATCTAATTCTGTTCTCTAAACCACAATCCACCCTGTGAAAAGTGTGATGCTCACTCTGTATTAGTTTAGAAACTCCATTTATTCATTGAACAAGATTCAGTGATTCAGTGGCATATTCACTTACTGAGTGCAGAGTCCAGAACCGCCAAAATCATTTGCCAAAGAAATATTTTATTATCAAATATTTTGTCTATGACTCAAACATGAATGCGATCAAGCCAAAAATTAGCACAGTTCTTTCTTACCTTCACAGTATTATCTCCTAGGAAGGTCTACAGCATTTGATCTATTTGCTTTGTCACAGAGTACAGAACAACACTCATTTATTTAATTAGGTTTTTCAGATTATAATCTGCAGATATAGTTGTGGTTTGTTACTCAGTGCAAACAGGAACTGTGCAAGCTTTTGGGCTAACACTGTTCATTAATCCCAGTCCCAATTTATAGTCCTCACTATTCCACTTCTGCATCTCTGGAGTAAATTATGTCAATTATATAGCCCACAACTAGGGAATGGTACGAGCTCTGCAAACCCTTATGATGTGACCCAAGTCTCAGTAAAATCTTTCTGGCCTCTCTGCTGGTTTTCCAATTCATCTCAAGTGATTATCTAGGTTTCAATTATGTTTCATTTTTCTAGACTTAAAATCCATATAGAAAAGGAAAATAATTATAAAATTATATTCATTGCATGGTATATCAACAATGAAAATGCTACACATACTGCACTTGAACATCTGTAACGTTCAAGTGTCTGTAACTTCAACTCTAAATCCCTCTCCAGAAAAACACTGTTGGGAATTTAATCTAGGTTTTAAAATTGATTTAGTATTCATGATTTGGAAACTGAAGTAGAACCAAGGACCTCATCTATATTATTTCCAACCCTAACTACCAGGGCAGGAAATAATGAGAGCTCCCATCAAGCTCCAACTCATGCCAAACAATCCATCCAGCACATTCCTAAACCATATAAAAAGGATACGGAAAATGTGAGCCAGACAAATGCATTCCTCAAATGCAAGGTGTCAGTACTCAAACAAAATCTGTGCTCAATGCAGTCAACTGCTCACAGGCTCATCTTTAAATAAAATTGTTTCACAACTGCACTTTCAGAAATAATTAAAAGCCAAATTTGATTTCAATTTACAGCGCCTTGTAAAAGCAGTTCAATTGCTTTGACCATCTTCAGAGCAGTGCTTTTCCAAAGTAAAGGCAAAAATATAAACGTTGAGGTTATTAAACACACTTGCAATTTATTTAGAATACATCGCTGGGGTTTCTGCTTACAGAACATCTATTCCTCAGTTTGAATGGTATCCTGCATTCAAAGACATAACACTAAAGAGAGACAAAGTACAAATTAATGGGACTGGTCACATACTAAGTGTCATTGTTCAGAGTTTTCAAGAATAGAGACGGTATGAACAACACCCTCAACACCAACAGATCTGATGCATATGCATAAGCACAAACAAATGCAGGGAAACATAGGTTTAGTGTCAAAAAGACTGCGGATCTGTCCTGGACTTTCTATATTAAATATGAATTTAGCAATGCACATGGATTACTTCTTGATCCAGTTATTGCACGTGTCTGGATGTGGGCATTAGGATTTACTGTTAAAAAAAACTACTCTCAAAGACATGTAAATATATAGCATACATTCTTGAATCGATGCTAATGAAATTCACCTTATGTGGCAGAAGGATGCAGGGGGGGGAAAAACGTGAGTATCTTTATAACGTTTACATCCTGTCGCAAGCAGAAAACAGCACCATATCAAATACTTAAAAACCTGGTATTAACATACAGCAACAAATCCTAACAACCTCAGAAATGTAATAATTTAAAGACTTCTCAGCACTGGTCTCCTCTCCCCTTTCCACCCAAGAGAAAGAGATGTATTTTTATTTGGAAACTCAAATGATTTTCCAGGTGGATTCTACTGGTGACAGAGAAGTGGCTTTTGGCTTTAAGCCACCATCTTTTGAAAAGCTGTTACAGTTTTGAATACAAACTGCCTTGTTGAACTACCACACGTATTGAGCAGTAGACCAACTAGCCATTTCTTTTCTCCCAGAAGAAACAAACTGCCAGCTCATGTTTGGATGGGGGAAAAATTATACCTTTTTTTCTGCTTACTGTCTTTGAGACTTGCACCGCTGCTGACACAGCTGGAGACCTTGCATTCTTATGGTCTGAAATCAAAGCGTAATCAAAGACTAGATGTCCCAGCATCCTATCATTAGAGAAGTTACACTAACAATTTAAGAATGCTATAGACAGGAAGGCGGCAATGTTTTGCTGGGCTTTTTGACAGCTCTGAAAAGGTAAGGTTTTCATTATAATATTCCTACTTAATCTCACACACACATGCATATGTGCACACAGTTGAAATTACAGATACTCTATAAGTTATGAGAATTCACAGTGCTGTAAAATCAAACATATTGGAGAAAACAAAAAATAATTTATTTTAGCAAATTATTTTGTTACAGTGAATGTCAAATTCACCAAAGGCTCTATTAAAAGGCACAATGAATGCAAGTAATGACTTCACAATATTTTAAAATTCCAAGTATATGAAGAGGTATTTTAAAGTAGTAATATAACCATGTTGTATTAAAAAAAAAAAAACCAACTGTGGACCTGGTCCATCAGTTCATTTTTAAAATAAGTAATTTTGATTGCTTCCAATTTCATTAGTGATTCTGACTTTAAACACTCATTCACAGAGGTATTGGCTTCTTGCAGTCCTCACCCATTTCAATCTCAAACCACATTCCTCTTTCTTCCATCAGTATCTCCTCTTGCTTTAAACACAATCTTAGAGAAATATCTCATTCTATTGTTTCTGACATTAATATCTCCAAACACCTTCCATTCTGGGAGTTTGTACTTATGCCATCTCATGGTCTGTATTGCACAGGGAACCCTAGTAATTATGAACTAAATGCCTACTAACCTGGTTGATGATGATGATGTTGCTAGAAGGCCTGTCATGTTTACCAGATCCTGGCCATTAGACTAACAATAGCAAAGGAGTAGTTTCAGTAATTTAACAATTTCTCCTATTTGTATTCCTAAATGTATTCTATTTATACTCCCCCAAGTAGCATCACAGTGCATAACACCTTACCTAGAAGCAGCAACATTGCAAAACTACAAAGTAATTTAACTTAATCATATTAATTTGCTTAACTATGCTGAAAATATTTCACCTCTTGCTCAGCAATTTAATATCATGCAAAATTTTGAAAGCAATATTGCTTGAAAATTGACAAATTTGCTATTTATTGTTGCCATAACAACCATAGAAAATTGTGTAAGAAAATACCAAGCAATAAAGGATGAAACACCATAGAAACAGATAAGAATAGAACAAGTTGTGTCAGCACTAGCCTTAAGGAAAATTTTAGGCACAAACAAGTTCATGGATAGAATTATAAGAAGGTGGAGAAATAGAAAAGGGCAGTTAAGGTGGGGAAATCAAAAAAGGTAGTTATATGGCATACTGCCAATGTTCTCCAACAGAGATTACATGCAAATTAGTTGAAACCTCTAAGAAAACTAAAACACTTTAGATAAAAATTCAGCAGAGATTATGACAGAAACTTGTTTCGTTGTTTTTTTTTTTAATCTCTTGCTTATAACAATACTGCTGCAGTGTTGCACGACACAAATAGTTAAAAGCCCTCAAAACCAGAATACAGTAATAGCTAGATTGCTGCCAGTTCTACACGGTTTTCTAAAATTCCCTCCAGCAGAAGGAACGAACAATTGACTTAGGAAGTTACGAAGGAATTCAAATGTAGGGATCTATTTTCCTGTAGGTCAACCCACTACTGCACTGTATAATAAATGTAAACATGAAACGATATCATTTCATCTCTGCTCCTCACCTTTCCAACGACCTTTCAGAGAAAACATCCTGGAGCCTGAATTTTGTTTGACATGGAAGTCATACAGGCTGGATAATATGACATTCCTACCTACGAGCAAAACACCTTTAATGCATTTATTTCTCCTAAAATAAAAATAAATGTTATACAGATATCTCTAGATCAAAGCTAGAATCAACACACGGACCAGTCAAAATCAAAGTTTTGTGTACAGTAGAAGAAATAATACATTTACAGCTCTTTGTTTAAAGAATTAACAAAGCCAAAATCGAACCTCTCTCTAACCTCACAAAAGGTTAGTTGTGATCATGGACTGCCTGGCACTAAGTACCATGTATTTAGATGAGTACAAGGCAAAACAAATAAGTAATACACTCCTTTATGGATGTTATCCTCTGACTTGTATTGAGAGCATAATCAAGAAAAAACACTTTCTTTTCACATCTCTCTTGTTTCAAAGGACAAAAAAGCAGATGGGATTAAAATGGAACTCAAACCAAAGATAGTAAATTTAGATTTGATTCAGCAGACATATGGAAACCATTATATAAAGACGGGAAATCTTGCATAAAAAAGTTAGTTCAGGTGAGATGCAACTAAACCAAAGACAAGAATCTCACCAGAAAGAACAGCCTTGATTTCTTGCTAAAAAAACAGCAGTAGAACTTGGGAGCAGTCTAAAAAAGGATAGAGATTAAGGGAGCAGCTTCATTCTACACTTAGTCTGATGTGATGACAGGAGGTAGCCGAAAAGGTCAGTCCTGCCGTCTGAAACCCTTGGGCTCCTGACTGCTTCCTTACATGAGATCTACTAATTCTGCAACTGCAGGGTGAGCTGGGAGAAAGGGAAGGGGAGGACAAGGGAGTGTCAGATGTTTTTTGAGTACACCGAATTGACTCAGCTCAATCGATACAAGGAGAGTAACAGAAATGAGCAGGTGCCCCCTTCTGCCATGCCTCTTTCTTGCCGTAACGCCCATCTCCTGAATAAGTCTAGGGTAAGATGCCACCCATCTATCCCTGGTTCCAAGCGACAAAGGCCAAGGTCGACCCACCAGCAGGCCAAAGACAACAGCTGACTATTGACCTCAGACCACAGCCCATATTTCAGCATAGGTATTGATCTGGATCCCTCTTCTCAGAGGCAAATTAGTAGTAGTATTGAAACTTGTAGCAAATTAACTTCCTTTGAAACCTCCAGCTTTGCTGAATTTGGACAATATGACTCAAAGTTATAAGGACAAACAGCACAATCATGTAAGTCTCATTTCCTCAGGAAACAGACCAAAAATAATATACAGCTAGATTGCACAAAAATCTTCTTTGTATAGGGTTTTTTAAAATTGGAAACACCAATACGATTAAATGTTAACAGAAAACACACAGTAAAACTGAGTATCCCATTTTGGATAAGTATAGGTTGGGGGGGAATCATAAAAAACTATGAAAGATGTCTGTGCTTTTATGACAAAGTGAGTAAAATTGATTTTTTACACTACAACTACTAAAGAATTAATCGTATAAAATATTTTCCCCAAAGCTCTGGCAACAGGATTAGTAGTTTCCTCAAAATCAGTCTGCAAGCAGAACTGTAAACAAGTAATTTAAATAAAACTGTGGGGGATTTTGCAGGGCTGGGGGGCAACCAACACAGAGGCTTTTTCTCTTTCTGGTATTCATAGCACTTTAGAAGAAACACAGAGACTGTGTATCCGCAGCGCATTTTAGGATTCATGTTATATTTGACAGTGAAATAACAAGACCTCCCTACCTATACCAAAAATGGCAGGGGATCTGAAAACCCAACAAGCTGTAAGTGAAAATTTAATACCAGCAAGCAAAGCTTTTGTACCAATTATTTCTTGTGGGTTTGGGAATAGGAGACTTAGAAAATTCAATTGTAAACTTTTTTCTTACTTCACAAAGTTTGTTTTAAATGCAACATGCACACAGTAAATGCTGTGGCATGATCATCAGACATTATCAGTGGGCTACACAATACATGCTTTTGAAAACTTCTTTATAGCACCGTCTTACAAAATAAACTATTGCAATAATTTCTTAAGTTTTTATATCCCTTCCTAATATAAACTAAAAATATCATGAGAAAAATGAAAAGAGAATAAAAGCAAGAGAACAAGAATCTAGTACCATGGATTCTTTTATTCTCTACAGAAATTTGACCTTCTCACATTATAAAAAGAATGTGAATTATGCCCCAATAGTAGATGTAGATGGGAATCTACTCAAATGCTGCAGCTATACAACAATGAATTTTAAAACACGATCTAACTCATCAAATGTATTTCTAAAAAGCCTTCACACCCTTGAAAAGGAAGAAATACTGTCTTTAGAGAAAAAGTTTAAGGTGTCACTGACAGTCCACCCTTTATGTTGCTTCAGTGTTACTGCTGAGGTCCTGACCTGTGTTCAATTAACTGCTCAGGCAGCCCCTGGTTGAATTTGGAAGCATTCAAAAGCTTCTCTCTCAGAAAAGCCTCCAGCAACTTGGCATCACATCTTCTCACCACTGTGCAAAAGCATCACTTTATCAAAAACATGACAAATTTAAAAGCAGTATATGAATAGCAGAGTCCACAACTGTTGTGATAGCTCTGATGAAAATGCAAAGACAACCTTAACACTTCAACAAAAATGTTTTAATTAAAATATTTCAATAAGGAAATTGCTATTTCACTTTTTACCATAGATTTTGATTATCATTAAAAACAACACAACTACTTACAATAAAAGTTTAAGTCACAATCACAGTCTCATTAGGAAACATTTCACCAGAAAGTGAATGTTCATTAGGAAATTCTCTGTCCTATGAACTAAAAGGCATCTGTGGACCTACTGAATATAAAAAACAGGGCAAATAATGTCTGCAAGTATTGCAAGGGCAAAAAAATTCTGCAAGTATTGCAAAATAAGCTACCACATAGCCCACTAAAACTCTCCAAATACTGAGATTCTACAACACTAAAAGAAAAATGCATCTTACTCCTGAAGTAATGACATCTTTCACTGATAAGGATTACAACACCTCATTCAGTTTTACTTCATGCTATGCAACACGTAACACTGAGGTCAAAAGGTGTTACTAAAATGACAAGCTAAGATTATTCCCAACCTAAACTAGCAGACCAAAGGCAGGGCGGAGAGGAAGGTTTTTCACTCACTGCCATCCAGGGCAGTACACAGTCCAGGGCCATGTGATGAGCCAGCACAGTACCTACCCCGTAAGGCAGATGGCTTTTCATGAAGCGAAGTTTGAAGTGCAGTCAAATTGTATTTAGATTCCCTGTATCACATCATCATGACATATGTGCTAATTTAAAGGATTTAACTAATTTCAGGTAAATGCTTTGAAAATTTCAAAATCTGAACAAGTCTGAGATAGCTACTGTCAACAACAAAGCTCTGACTGAACATGGTTCAGTTTAACCTTTAAATACATATACCGTAAAAGTAAAATATCACTTCTTAACATAAGCTTCCAACAGACAAAAACTAGAAGCCCTTCCATACTCAAAACGGGAAGTCACCTCGTATATCCACTCAGGAAGGACGAAATAGAAAGGAAATTTTGGCAAGCAACAGACACAGGAAACTCTCCGTTAATGATGCCTACGATTGTCCATCCAGATATGAACTTCCTAAAGTACCAGGGTCAGCATGAGCCTGACATTTACAATAAACAATCTTAAGACATTTACCAACCTCCTGAGATGTCTCCTGTAGATCTCCCTAAATTGATACAAAGTCCTGCTGTATTTACAGCAAAATTCTATCTCTTGCCTGCTTCACAAGTAGACATGGCTGCTATTAACAGAAGTAATAAAAAGCAGCATTTTTACTCTGTATTTTTTTCACCATAAATCAACTTTTTTTTTTAATGTACAAATGTAGGAAAGATTCAACAGCAACCACCCCAGCAAGCAGAAAAACTCCCTTAAAGAATGTATCAAGTATGCAAGACATTAGTCATACATAAAAATACACATTCCATGTTCATGAATGCATCAAACACAGCAATTTCAGTTAAATTTCACAAAAGGCTAGTTGTGATCATGGACTGCCTGGCACTAAGTACCATGTATTTAGATGAGTACAAGGCAAAACAAAGCATGAAGTTTGCTGGCACAGTTGGCTAAAAAATAAAACTAATAATAAAAAAAAACCATATGGATAAGCCAGCCACCTTTCACTTAAATACCTGACACTCACTCAATTGATAACCACCTGTATACAAAGTCCTTGGCAGCTTTAAAATACCTTCTTTCTTTTTTATTTTTTTAAAGATTAAAATATTCTTCAAGCTATTTCCTATCATATCAGGCACAAACATGCTTTCATTTAACTTCAGGAATGGAATGTGTCTTATTTTAATCTTTCACCTTTGTTCAGTTGAAGAAACTGGTATTGCTGATGATAAGAGGCAAACCAGATCTTACTTAAAATATGATTTATGCTATGTGTTTATATATTCTCAGGGACACTGCATTCCAAATTGATAACTACTTGTTTTTGTGGGGTTTTTTGTTTGGTTTTGTTTTCTTTTTTCTGTTTTTAATGTAGTCAGTCCTGCAAAAGCAGCTAGCAGGATCACCAGGCTCCTGAGTCAATATTTTCATACATCAGGCACTCATTTCATTTTTTTAGCTGAAAAACTCTAGTATGCATCCAATAAATCATTGTCTGGTAATACACAGGGGCATTCTCACGGCTCTGGCACCAACACCCGCTTTTGCAAAGGGGACAGCATATTCCCAGACAGGGATTGCTGCAGGAGCTGCACAGTTACAGACCCTGCACATACAGTTGTAGGTGTATGCATGTCTTTCTTCCAGTGCCTTGTTAGATCCCAGCACAGAAGTGTATGTATGTATCAACTTCAAGACAGACACATACAGGGCGGGTGCCAGCTTCACTGTACAGTGCTATATAGCCTCTGGGCTGCAGAGGAGCGTTGGCAGCTGCAGTAGGTTACCATCAATTATGACAGCTCCAGCATATGCTGCAGGCTGCGCCAGTGCCATACAGCCCAGGTACATTCGATCACCTTTGCTTGCTTTTTGAGATGGGCTTTACAATGAACAGCTTAGACCAGTTACTTTATTTTCCAAATTAAGAGTAGGATTATCATGTAATAAGAACCAGTGCAATTGATTGGCAGCAGGTTCCAAGAAACAAATACTTTTGTGGATCCAAGGTTGTCAGGACAAACTGCAAAAATAATGAACTCATTTTACAGTAGAAAATAAGATTAAGGAAAAAAACCCACAGACAAATAGGAAACAGGATTAGTTAGGTAGCAGTAAACATAGGGAAGGCAGAACCATGAAAAGAAAGAAGGATATCTTCAGAAAAATAAGCAGTAATCTGACATGAAAGTAATTTCAAACATTATCGCATTCCCATAACTACAACTAAACCAGCCCAGCAACACCCTGGTACTCCTTCCTCCTCATCTCGGAATTTAACAAGCCTAAATTCTAAAATAGGTAACAAGATACAAACAGAAGATTAAGAATTATCCCCTCATGCTGACCCTCTTGTCACAGTTTCTGGGCTTATTGAAATTGTGGTCCTACCTCTAAGGAACTGTCCAGCTGTTCTGTATGAGCATTCTGAAATTTCTCCCTCAGGAAACATGACATAAGCATGAAGCTCAGCAACTTGCTTCTGCTGACTGCATTTCTACATGGCTGGCTACTCTTGAGAGTCCTTCTGAGGCATCTCTCTTCAATTCCTGGCCACTTTTAAACAGAGTGAAGATGTTGATACAAACTGTGAAGAATAGGGGCCCCTCACTAAAAAGCATTTCCAAGTACATTATAGTTCTAAAGAAATGTGTACCTCTAAACAATCTACTACTTATAATTTCAACCATGTAAAAATATTCAAAATAGCAAAGCCCATTAAAACAAAGTATAGATATTCCTTTTCCATATGACCTGAATTCAGTGAAGCCAATTTACAGTATTCCAAAGGGTCTGATTTTAGAGCATGGACTTAATTTTCTTAAAAAAAAACAAAACAAAACAAAACAAAAAAACAAGACAACAACAAAAACAACCCCCTCAAAAAAACCAACCCAAAAAACCCAAGCTCCACACAAACCGCCCCAAAAACCCCAAGAGCCAATTGCATATCACTTTTGTAACTACTAGCTTAAACTGTATGTACCCCTGTAGCTTTGGACTGTTTTAATTTTTGAAGACAAATCTAAGGGATTTCACCTGCATATATGAAATCTAAGCAGCACACTTTACAGTATTTGTCTTTGACTTAACTTTTCCCAAAATACACATGGTATGAAAAAAGGGATACTAACCTTGTGTCCTGGTTTCGGCTAGGATAGAGTTAATTTTCTTTCTAGTAGCTGGTATAGTGCTGTGTTTTGGGTTTAGGATGAGAATAATGTCGATAACACACTGATGTTTTAGTTGCTGCTGAGCAGTGCTTACACAGAGTCAAGGCCTTTTCTGCTTCTCACACCGCCCCACCAGCGACTAGGCTGGGGGTGCACAAGAACTTGGGAGGGGACACAGTTGGGACAGCTGACCCAAACTGGCCAAAGGGATATTCCATACCATGTGACGTCATGCTCAGTATATAAACTACGGGAAAAGCTAGCTGGGGGTCCGCTGCTTAGGAACTGGCTGGGCACTGGTCAGCCAGTGGTGAGCAACTGCATTGTGTGTCACTTGTTTTGCATAGTCTTTTAGCATTATTATTATTATTATTTTCCCTTTCTTTTCTGTCCTATTAAATTCTCTTTGTCTCAACCCACGAGTTTTACCTTTTTTCCCCAATTCTCTCCTCCATCCCATTGGGCGGGGTGGGGAGTGAGTGAACTCCGGGTTAAACCACAGCCGGGTTAAACCACAACAGACCTTTTGGTGCCCAACATGGGGCACCACAGGTTGAGATAACGACAGATCTGACCAGAACATGTTCAGGCAAATTTGTTATAAGCATTCATTATGTTGGTTTAATAGCCGCTGGTCACAGTGTTGATTAATTTGCTCTCAAAGTTGTCGTGCTTGGTCTCAGAGTTGTGTTATGTAACACCTCACTTGCTGTACGTGTTCCCTGTTGTGCTGTCTGTCACCTCTGGGGGCTGGATCAAGGATATCATCTTGCTGCACCCTGTAACACTGGTTTATGATATGATAAAATTACCGGTCGAGAGACTAATCTGGGATTCGTACTCAGCATTGCCGTCATCTCTATACCTTGGGAGCCACTTTTCGGAAACTATTAATAATTACACTTTACCTTT
>NW_008824866.1:470446-524888 GCF_000699105.1 Pygoscelis adeliae | reverse complement strand
CGAGTGCAGCGGTGATGGAACCAGAACTGGGTTCAGCATGCAGCAATCCAACACCACACACCATCTCTCCTGCCCTGAAGGACTGTTATGACAGATGGAGCCCAAAGTCACGGACTAAATGAACTCAACGGACATTTTAGAGGAATGGCCCATAGACTTAGGGCATGATATCTGTGTGTATATATCAAAAGACAGGAAAGGTGGTGGTGATTAATTGTGGTGTATTGGGAAGTGAGAGACCTGCGCATGACGTAGATGGTATAGAATGAGGAGCAGGTACTCTCCTGCTTTCGGCTGGGATACAGTTAATTTTCTTTCTAGTAGCTGGTATAGTGCTGTGTTTTGGGTTTAGATGAGAATAATGTCGATAACACACTGATGTTTTACATGCTGCTCAGCAGTGCTTACACAGAGTCAAGGCCTTTTCTGCTTCTCACACCGCCCCACCAGCGAGTAGGCTGGGGGTGCACAAGAACTTGGGAGGGGACACAGCTGGGACAGCTGACCCCAGCTGGCCAAAGGGATATTCCAATAGCGTATGATGTCATGCTCAGTGTATAAACTAGGGGAAAAGCTGGACGGGGATCTGCTGCTCAGGAACTGGCTGGGCATCAGTCAGCTGGTGGTGAGCAATTGCACTGTGCATCACTTATTTTCTATATTCTTTTATCATTATTATTATTTTCCTTTCCTTTTCTGTCCTATTAAACTGTCTTTATCTCAACCCATGAATTTTACTCTTTTTTTTTTCCCCAATTCTCTCCCCCATCCCACTGCGGGGAAGTGAGCGAATGGCTATGTGGTGTTTAGCTGCCTGCCGGGTTAAACCACACCACCTTGGGAGATGGAAGAACAAGAAGGTCTCTGTGATTAAACCAACTTCCACGTGCTCTGCCCTGGACTGGTCAGATCCGTAGTTTACATCCCACTCCAGCCCCACTCTGTGGGAACCGCAGAGCCCTCGGGAGAAGTTTATGCAGGTCAGAGGTACAAAAGCAATGAATATCATCACCGATAGATTAATTCTGCCTCCGTTAAGGTTTGATTACTGTGTAGCACAATGGTGGAAATTTGCCACCACTGTACTACACAGAGCATTTACAGAACAAGAAATTCAACTCACTAGCACAAAAGTAGCCCATTCCCTTTCAGGTATTATTTCTGATGCGTTGAACCAGTTGCTCGGTATCATGGCTGTCAGTGGAAGTCCACCCTAATAACATTTTGCAGAGTGCCTCATAAACTCTCTTACTACTTTTTTTTTGTTCTTTTTTTTCCCTTTTTTAAATCTATGCCATAAAATTGTACATCATACATATTTTATTTCCATTCAAATTCAACACTAGGCATGGGAACATATTTCTACGCTACAGGTACTTTTGTAAAAATCTGTGAGTAGTTTAATTTAAAAGCCATGGACAGCAACCTAAAGCAATTTTTTGACCATGCAAAATGTTTTATAAATAGTTCCATGTGCGCTGTTCATCTGGAGTCTCACTAGAGACGAATAATGACCTTGTATTTCATTCTCATTTACTCTGAATTAGCCAAACCTTGTGTTTTTAATTACATACTTAATACACCTGGCATGGTCTAATTACAGAAAACAAAACATCATTTAAACAAAAGGTGACCTTGAACTTAGTCTATCAAAATACTGGTTAAGTTTTCAGTTTTTAACAAACTGCCAAGACATGCGATAGCAATTTTCCAAATGTGATCATATGCCTTTAGAGCAACAGACTTACTGCATTAGGAAACATCTGTACACACTCTTTATGGCTTTCCTCATTATTAATGCAAATCCCTCTTAGATTTCAATAGTGCTATAAACAGTTCTATAGGTAAACATCAAGTTCACACTACTGATATTTTTAATGTGTTAGACTATACTAAATCTAGATTTGACAAGCGGCAGCCTGTTGAAGCTGAAGCAACTTTTTTCAGAAACTAGTGATTTTGTATGAGTATTGCAACTATGAACAAAGGGAACATGAAGTTATAGCAATGACGATATGCTGCAAAAGAGGCAACAAAGGGCTTTGACACAAGAAACTTAAATACATTAGTTATCCTACTGCTGGAATTTGGTTACTTACCTGCTTGAAATTGAGTATGTGCTTAAATTCTTTCTTCAGTTGTGTTGAAGAGTTTCAGTGACAAATTATTTTTACAAGAATGCTTCAATATATTAGTGAATGGTCTTCATATATTTGATATAGGTCTTTTACTCCTATTTGTGACCAAGTAATGCTAAGAAATTAGGCACAGCATATTTAATAAAGCATGTGGGATTTAAAGTCAACAGAATGTAATGCCTACACAAAATTCAATAAAGCCTAAAATTTCTGTAATACAACCAGATCGCATATCATTTTACATTATGTATTTTTTTTTTTTTTTTTACATTGCAAATTCATTTTAGTACAGGAATAATTTAAGTACACATTCTCCTCGAAAGATTTCTAGTCATTTCCTTGACTTTGGTCATCATTACAGCCCTAGAGCTTCCCACCTCAACATGCCAGAACAGCGAATGTACAGTGTATTTGAGGTAAACAATGTCAATAACACTATTAAGGAAAGACAAGAATTAAAATTTGAGCATGCTCAGCAAAGATCTGCCAAACTACTGGCTAATACATAAACAGCTGGCTTTCAAAGATGTACTCACAGAATATTTGCCTATGTTCTGTATTGCTGGCCACTGTGTACTTCTAAAACAGAATACTCCAATGCACAAGGGGTAGATAAGTTGGCTATTAGAAATTTTGACAAAGTTTCAGCATGAGAGCAGATTACCCATTAGGTTATACAAACTCATATGAAAGAACCCTGAATATATTTGCTTATCTATATAGGATAATCATGAATGCTGACTAACATCCATCACTTAATTAATCTGGCTGGCAAAATAAGGACAACAGTGATTGCCTAAAGGAGAAAAGAATCCCCAATTTTTAACACCCAACAGATGGAATTCAGTAAATATATTAAAAGAAATGAAATAGTAAGAAAAGATTTTACAACATAAACCATATATGTAATAGATGTTGATTAAATAATGATGTATATCATTTATTATTTAACTGAACTGCAATAGCATCCAAACCAAGACTCCATTGCCTGGCATGTTCCAAACTGCCCAGAAGGGGACACAATCTAAATGAGTTAAGCTTGTCAGGAAGTAGTATATCATTTGAAAGTGAAGATGAGATATACAGGAGCGAGTAGAGCTTACACTTCACATGAGACCTGATGGCAGGACTCCTGCAATCTTATTCCAGCTCTGCTATGAACTCATTGTGGAATCACCCACTTTCTGTCTCTCTGCCATCATTCTCCTGATGGTAACAGCATTTATTCATTTTTCGGTTATACAAGGCTACAATTAAGAGAGTCCTTGAATAAATACTCAGATCTGAATCCTTCTCACTGTCGTCTCTCAACCAAAAGGTTTCTGCCAGTGCAATTACATTGCTTTAGCTATACCAGAAAATGCTGTTCTTACAACACAGGCTATGCCAAACACACAAATATTGCACCCACTAATATACCATGAAAATCATTTGTCATAGGTCCAAACAGTGTTTCATTCCCTTCAGATCTGGCATTGCTATGCTAGTTTGAAATGAAAATAATCCTGTCTGTCAAACAATACTAGTGACATAAACATAACCTGGAGCAAAAGAGGTGTGTTACATTAGCACAGAGGAATAAAGTCAGCACCAGTAGTTAAAAAAAGTAACCTGGAGAAAAAGCCTTGAGACGATGCAGGGCAAAATGCTCTAATATAGCTGAATTCTCATGAACTCTGAGATGAATGGCCACAAAGAGTTAAAATGCAGTTTATCTGCAAATAAAAAACAGTAATAGTTTTTCCTAAAGAGTATTTCCCTAAATAGGAAATTAAAAAAAAAATAAAATCACCATTTTTATGTTTAGCCTGGAGAAAAGGAGGCTGAGGGGAGACCTCATTGCTCTCTACAACTACCTAAAAGGAGGTTGTAGCGAGGTGGGTGTCGGTCTCTTCTCCCAAGTAACTGGCGAAAGGACGAGAGGAAATGGCCTCAAGTTGCGCCAGGGGAGGTATTCACAAGCACAACACAAGCCAATTAAGATAATCTTTTTGTTCAATTAAATCTGATCCAAATAAACTGACATTTAGTCTCTGAACTGTTCAAAAGCACAGTTAATCACTTCTATAGCTTGAATTACAGCACAATAAACTTGTCAAAAATATTGCAAGACGACAAAACTGTGGTGAAAATAAGAACACAATCCTAAAAATCAGTACACAACCTTTTTTTTTTGTCTTTTCTTTTGGAATCAAGAGACAATCCTAAAAGTTTCAAAGACTGTTTCCTTAAGTTGGCATTCATATTTCTAGTAATGAACTTAATTAACCTATCTTAATATATGTATAGTATAAAACACTTTCTTCTTTCAAGCCCTTAATACCAGCCATAAGACATCACAATACAGTCCAAGCAGAAAATCATTCACTCTAAGAACACTCCTACAAACCACTGGATTACATGAATGAAATACTGAGACTAAAGATAATGGCTCCATCTATGCTTTCTACACTACACAACTATTTTAATTACCCTGGCATCATCCATGAGGATAAATTCTTGCTGTCTACCAGTGGCTAGACTCCTCCTTCTGTGAAATCAGTAATTTATTTACATGATATCTGAAAACAGTTCACACATGAAACAACAGAGGGGTTTTGTTTGTTTTTTAACTTCACAGTGTTTTGCCTTAGTGTCCAAAAGGAAAGACTCTTGATCTCAAAAACCTTTTCTCTGAGTCTGTCTAGAGTCCGTTCAATGTACAGGCAGAGCAAGTAGCTCCTCGGGGAAGATGGCACACGGTCCAACTAATCTCCCCTGGCTGTTGCCAACAGGTTGCAAGGCAGTTACTGTATTGTTTTTTTTCCTGTGCTGCTGTTCCAGAACCAAGAATGGATTGTCACAACTTAAAATCGGTGGCCTGATGACAGATGTCCTATTCCTGGAGAAGCAGCTATTCCCACCTGTGGATGCTCATGATGCAAGTACAGAATCGACACATAGAGGAACCGATCATATTCTTGGCAGCTACTGACAACTTGTTTATGCTCCAGGGACCTTCAAAGTAGAAATGAACTCCAAATCTTTATAATAATTTCTGGGGTGGGTATTTATGCATGTATCATTTTATTTGTGCAATATTCTCCCTAAAAGAGACACGTAAGGGAAAATCTAATAACCTATATAACTTGAGTATGTTATTCCTCCTTGGAGGAGTAAGAATTGTTGAAGACTGTTCAAAGAGCTATAACTAGGCATAGCATCATAAAATTTTAAACCAAAGATAAAAAAAAATACTGTTTTGCTGTCAGATCTATAAAACTGTGACACAGACCCCCAGGGAAAGTGATGGAATACCTTCAATTCAGATGTGCTAAGCTAGTCTGGAAAAAGCATTCAGTAGCACATTGTTGGAACAATCTACTTTAGTAGGGATACAGAAAAGAATTTAGTAAGTAATTTTAACCTCTCATTTTTCAGATTAATAGTAGTTTTGACAAGAACTACCATACTAAATAAAAATAATATAGTAGTACACAAGAAAACGTTGGAATCATTATTTAGTTGCTAATCTACTTTAAGATGACCTCTACATGTACTCATACTTGAATTACCATGTCAACACATCCCAAGTATAAGAAGCTCAGAAACCACCGAAAAAAATAATTGTTGTTCTGATCATTTTGAGTTGTAACAGATATCACCAGTGGACTTGTGTGGTTTTGTGACTCAATGTTTTCTTTAAGTTACACGTTCATTTAAACATAAAGGGAAAGTGAAACTCAAGTTTATCTGAAATAAAAATTTGAAAGGCCACGAAAAAATCATGACAGTCTACATGAGTCACCTTTTATACCCTTTGCAAGAAAACCATCTAATTACAATATTTTTGGACCTATCTGCTTTTGATTTGAAGGAGAAAAATAACTTGTACAATTCTTTCCCAACAACTTAGAGTCAGTATTTCCAGATTGTTTAGGAAAACCCCAAAGAGCTAAGGTCAGAAATCGATGATCCTCAAGTAGTAGCATATTCAGGTACAACATGTCTTTGGAGAAATTCTGCCTGCCCACAAATTCATAGCAGAAGCAAGTTTTCCTCAAATACAAGGTGTCTTCAAGGTAACCCTGTCTACCCACAATGTAGTGGCAGATGCAAACTACTATTAGAATCATAGAATCATTAAGGTTGGAAGAGACCTCCAAGATCATCGAGTCCAACCGTCAACCCAACACCACCATGCCCACTAAACCATGTCCCTAAGTGCTGCATCTACACATCTTTTAAATACATCCAGGGATGGTGACTCAACCACTTCCCTGGGCAGCCTGTTCCAATGTTTAACCACTCTTTGAGTAAAGACATTTTTCCTCATGTCCAATCTAAACCTCCCCTGGCGCAACTTGAGACCGTTTCCTCTCGTCCTATCACTAGTTACTTGGGAGGAGAGACCGACACCCACCTTGCTACAACCTCCTTTCAGGTAGTTGTAGAGAGCGATGAGGTCTCCCCTCAGCCTCCTTTTCTCCGGGCTAAACAACCCCAGCTCCCTCAGCCGCTCCTCATAAGACTTGTTCTCCAGACCCCTCACCAGCCTCGTTGCCCTTCTCTGGACACGCTCCAACACCTCAACGTCCTTCTTGTAGTGAGGGGCCCAAAACTGAACACAGTATTCGAGGTGTGGCCTCACCAGGGCCGAGTACAGGGGCACGATCACTTCCCTACTCCTGCTGGCCACACTATTTCTGATACAGGCCAGGATGCCGTTGGCCTTCTTGGCCACCTGGGCACACTGCTGGCTCATGTTCAGCCGGCTGTCGACCAACACCCCCAGGTCCTTTTCCAACAGGTCTCTATTGAGACTCTGCAGATTTTCTCACATAATTGCCTTAATTTTTCTTGCTTACAGCACCTGTCAAACTACTAGATACTCTGCAGAAAACATGTAGAAGATACCACTTCTTTAGTCAGGAGTCTATTATAAACATAAGTTGTAAACTACAACTTAAATAACACAGGTAAGCCAAGTTAATGCCATGCTGAATTAGACGTAGAAACCTGGTATTTGCAAAGAGGAGGGATGAGAGGGTCAAAGAGAGTCAGTACGAATTCTCAGAGGGGCAAAACTAGACATAGGCAGGTATCTTAAGAGAGATAAGAAAGCTTAAGTAGTTGATAAGTACAAATTAGTGGCTAGAAAATCTAACTAAATCAGAATTAAGTTTACACATCTTCAGAATTCATACCAGAAAAGGTGATAAATCACAGCTGACAGAATCTATCAGCAATGTATAGCTGATATAAAGGGTGCTTCCTGCGCAACTTGTTGTATGTCACATCTGAGATTAATTTAATACAAATTATTTGATCTAGCCATTCATTAACTAACTGCTATCACACAGTGTTGTGCTCAACATTTATAGCAAAGGGAAAGGTGGAAGGAAGAGACAGAATATGGTGAATCTGCTTGTATACAAGCAATGGGAAGCAATTAAAAAACCCAAGAAAAAGCATTTAAAACAAGGGTTGCAGATGCTATATCATCAGTCTTACACACGAAAGTGTAGAACAGTTTTTGACTCAGTTTTTTTACTTGTGTAGTTCTCAGATGACTGGGATTTTACACCTTTTACAACAGAAACAAAGCAGCAGCTCAAAAAAAACCCTTTTACCCAATTTCAAGAGCCACCTTCTTTCTATTCTTTCTTTCTTTCTTCATACTGTATGGATATCCAAAGAATTTCAGTTTTAACTGCAATACCAATAACTGCTGAAATAAGAGAATGTGAATGTCTTCTATAGTCATATTAGCATATAAAAGTATAACTCAATATACTACACCATTATTTACCTCTACAACTCTGCTTCTCTAATATGGTTATAACTAGATTGTATTGCCATGGAGAATAACCACAGCCCAAGCTTTCCTCTAATTTTTATTGCTGCTAAAGTTTTTCCCTTCATTTTTGTCCCAGAATGCCTTACTACAGAAAAAAAATCCCAGTTCTTCTAAATGCCCAGATAGGAAATCAAAACCATAAACCTGGCAGTGAAAGAGAACAAGCACTACAGTTTCCAATGTTACCAGAAGACTTGCAGCCTCATGGTGGTTTCATTATTTTCATTTTCTTGCAATAGTGTGTGAAGTTAACAACCCCAAAACTTAAATGAGTGGTTGTTATGTAAAGAACCACACATTTAGATGTAGGATTCTTCAAGTAGAAAATTAAATAAGCACAGTCCAAACTGCCACTATCTCATCTTAAAGTTATTTACCCTTTTCCCTCATAAACATACATAACTACAACCTTGCCTGTTTATTAAATCATCCTCCAGTTGTGTCCCCCTCTGTATGCTCCCCATCAGAACTGCCATATTCAAAACCAGTTTTGTTCCTTTTTTCCAATTCTTTCCCACTTCCACTATTTTTCCTACTTAGAGTATTCTGTACAGTTTCTAACTACTTTTGCATTTTAAAAAAGTTTTTTCAAGGAGCACACAACAAAAAAGCAAAACAAATTCTAAACTTATGTCTTGTTCTCCCTTAATTCCGCTTATTTCATTAAACTAGTGGATGTTGAAGTATACTTCCTGAAATCCTCTGTTTAATTTGCAAAGGGCTTTTTTCTTTTTTATAAATAAGAATATACAACACCACCTAAAGTAAGTTATTGAGCAGTAACTACATCTTTGACATGTGCTGCTCTATGCACAATCCTAGAAAGATTTGGTTTTTTTTTTTTGCTTTTGCAATATTCATAAGCATATATACTCAAGGCCCTGCTGTGAAGGTTGCATATGTGAGGTACCAACTGGTAAATGTGCAACCTTGGCTCCATACATCCAGAATTCCAAATAACTTTTAATGGGACTTCAGGTAGAGTTAGGAATATACATGTGAATATAACTTCTTGAAGAAGTTCCATTACAAGCTGAAGCTACAGGTTGACTGATGAAGAAACGTAAAGCCTTGAGGAAAACAATGACTGATGAACTACTCTCAAGAGCTGTATCGTGCGCCCAGAAGCCCTCTGTGATGGCACCATGCTTACAAAAAGCACACACGGGATTTATCGGGACAAATCTGCAAGTCTCAGGGATGGACACATTTCTCAGATCTCAAAGCACACTTGTGCTCATGTGGATGCATATGAATCACACCCTTAGCCCTCTTGCAGTAGACTCTGACCCAGCGTGCTATTCTCACTACGCTATATCCTTGTGGTGAAATCACTATGCATACAGGTGTTTTTGCCATCTGTTTGAAAAGCTGAACAATCTTCCTAAACTTTCTCGTCCAAATTTAAAAAAATAAAAATAAAAATAAAAATATCTGATGTCTCAGTCCTGGATGTGTGACTTCGATAAGAACACAGGCCCGTTAATTTCCTGGCTTGAATCAAACTCTGCAGGAACTACACGAAGTGCAACCTTGTACAGTTTTTTCCAAACATAAAGAAAGCCAGTATGACTCAAAATACATTTTCCCAAGTACGCGGTAATAAAATAACTAGAAAAGACTATTTTCACTAAAAGAAGTAGAAAAATGAAGATGTGAACATGTGGCCATAAGCTCATAGAGATGATCCACAAGGGGCTGTAACGACAATATTAAAGTCTCAATAAAAGACTGGTTCATTAGATGAGCCAGAAAACTCCTATTAAGCTCTTAGCAAATTTCACTGAACAATGTCATGAAAACATTTCCAGGAGAGAGGTACAGTCCTAAAGATTGCCTAAAGAACAACTGCTGGTTTTGTTTTCAAAAAATGATCCAGATCAAAGGGAGGAAGACCTCCCCCTCAAAACGTAGAGGATGAGTACAAAGCTGGCCACCACACACAGAAACTGGTCCACTTGGCTGTGTATGTACATACAGTCAACTTCCTAATACTTTTTGATAAGGATGTTCTCAGAGGATCAGTGTAGGATCAGGAGACTTTCAACAATCTGGCCTAAGACTTAAGGAGTCAGGCAATGCAAGTCCTGTGACAGTAAGCCTGAAATCCCAAAACTAACTTGTCATCGCAGAGAGGTGGAAGAGATTCTAGAATAAAAATTGTCTTCATGAAGCTAGGGAAAACTTATGTCTTTTAACTATCATAACTTTCTAAGGATCATTAATAAAGATAAGTTGCAAGAAAGAGACTAGTAAAATGACTGTGACACTAGTGGATTAAAGAGGTATCCAAATGGGACCCTGTGGATAAACCAGGCCAAGACCAAAAACATTTATTCACTTAATCAAAAATATTTCTTCATCATTATCAGGAAAAACAGGCCCACTGAAGCATCTCAGGTCCCAGAAAATTGGCTTGAGTATCATCCTGAAGCCTACTCGCTCACAATTCTTCAGTCTCCATTGCCCAATATTATCTAGGATCTCAAGAAACAGATAGCCAATGAGTCAAATACTAGAAATACCAATTCCAAATATCATAATCTTTTCTGCAGAGCATCAAGATCTCATACCATCTTGTTTGTTCACACAAATTATCGTCCTGGTACATTCTTTGTGTTCTTGACATACAGAGGCTTAGATTGTTCCTAATACTTGATTGCCACAGTGGAGCACAGGGTAGGATGAGCTATATCAATTTCTTCAACTGCAATTGCCCTTTGGGGTGTATCTGTACATAGCATGTGTCTGACTGCTGAACTTCACCAGCTGTAAGACTTAAACATTCACCAGTATACCTCCTTGCTAATCATCTAGCTGTTGCAAAATATCAAGACAGCTCCGCGCCAGCTCTGACTTGATCACAATTCTGAGGACAGCTAGTCACTCCAGTGAAAAACGAAAAAAAAAATGCGTTCAGGCCACCCTGAAGCCCTTGTACTGCAGACAAGGCCTTCTTCTGAGAAGTCCCAGAGAAAGCCACCAACTTTAATGAGTAGGAATTTGGAAGCAGTACTTCTGTACATGTGATATGGGGCAATTTGAGGACAGTTCTGTAAAAAGAAATGAAAAAGCAGCTATACTGATTGTCTGTCTCTGGCAAACGTGAGCAGTTATGCAGAAACTCACTGAAGTGATCTTAACTGTAGGACAGATGGTATTTGTGCTTTAGATCACTGAGGGGGAACCAGACCTGGCGCTCTTTCCAATAAAGCGAGCATCTGCAATGATGCTTCTTAGTTACTGAGCTATGGCCGCACAACAGAAGTGCTGTATCAGGAAAAGATAAAGAAGAGTTGATATAGACCAAGAAAACTTATCCTTATGTCAAAGATGGAGATGAACTTCTAGCTGTAGAAGACAGCTGAAATGAGTCTTACCAGGTGTAGCGGGTTAACCTTGGCTAACAGCCAAACACCCACCCAGCTGCTCACTCCCCCTCCTTAGCAGGATGGGGGAGAAAATAGGATGAGAGCTCATGTCTCAAGATAAAGACAGGGGATTGCTTACCAATTACCATCATGGGCAAAACATACTCAACGTGGGGGAAATTTAATTTATTGCTAATAAAAATAGATTTGGGTAGTGAGAAACAAAAAAGAAAGGCATTAAAGCAACACCTTGCCTCCTCTCTTTCCCAGGCTCAACTTCACTCCTTCATTACAGACACTTCTACCCACCACCACCCCCCAAGCAACACAGAAGGATGGAGGGTGAGCAGTTATGGTCAGTCCATAACAGTTCCTTGCTGCCACTCCTTCCTCCTCATACTTTTCATAGAACAGTTTGGGTTGGAAAGGACCTCTAAAGGTCATCTAGTCCAACCCCCTTACCGTGGGCAGGGACATCTTTCACTAGATCAGGTTGCTCAAAGCCCCGTCCAACCTGACCTTGAACACTTCCAACGATGGGGCATCCACAACTTCTCTGGGCAACCTGTTTCAGTGTCTCACCAACCTTGTAATAAAAAATTTCTTCCTGAAGTCCAACCTAAATCTACCCTCTTCCAGTTTAAAATCATCACCCCTTGTCCTGTCACTACAGGCCCTGGTAAAAAGTCTCCCTCCGTCTTTCTTATAAGCCCCCTGTATATATTGAAAGGCCACAGTAAGGTCTCCCCAGAGCCTTCTCTTCTCCAGGCTAAACAACGCCAACTCTCTCAGCCTTTCCTCACAGGAGAGGTGTTTCAGCCTTCTGATCATTTTTGTGGCCCTCCTCTGGACCCGCTCTAACAGGTCCACGTCTGTCTTGTACTGAGGACTCCAGATCTGGATGCAGTACTCCAGGTGGATTCTCACAAGAGCAGAGTAGAGGGGGAGAATCACCTCCCTTGACCTGCTGGCCATGCTGCTTTTTATGCAGCCCAGGATACAATTGGCTTTCTGAGCTGGAAGTGCACATTCATAGAATGGTTTGGGCTGGAAGGACCTTTAAGGATCATCTAGTCCAACCCCCTTTTTAGAAGTGTTTTAAGGCTGGTTCCACTTCTCATGGAAGCAGAAATAATTGATACTTGAACTCTCAAGTCTTACTCACCTAATCAGTCCCTAATCTCATCTCACAGCATGCATCATAACACATCTACTGGGCAATTCTGTTACACATGCACTATTATATGAAGGCTGGGTTGGACAGACTCTCTGCCACAATGACTGGTGATCAAAGCCACTTGTGTCTTGTTCAGAGAAATACCTCTGTGGGACCAGCTCATATTAATCCTATTCCATGAGCAGGAGAAAGAGTAGGTCGATCTTCCCTGTATCCTTCCCTTCCCTGTTCCCTCCCATCCAGGCTCCCAGTAGTCTGTTCCTCCTTTTTATTTCCTCTCTCTACCAGTCAGCATACTTATTCTAGCAATTGAAGACACTGTGATCTGGGTACCAGTGGTTAACAATTCGGCATTCAAACATCACCAATGTTGTGCAGTGAAGGGCTGTTGTGCTTGCATGAAATAAATGTTGCTGCTCTTCCTCCTTTTCATTTCTAAATGGATATGAAATTACATTCTATGATTCTATGTATAAAACTTTTTGAAAGAACGTTAAGTCAAATACTTGAAAGACATTAGGGAAGAACATGCTTACGAGTCCTTAAGCAACCTTAACTGTGCTCTTTTCTTAGTATACTTAAACATCTAACACATTCTTTAATTATACGGCTATGGGTTAAAACTCAGTTAAAGAATGGGCCCATAATGGATCAAGTGATCATAAATGCATCACTCCCTAACTTTTGAACATTTGATTTCAGCACCTAAACACAGTTTTTAACACTTTTTTGCATTTAATGAGATTAGTTGAGAATCCTTCACAATTATCATATCACTTTTTCCCAGAGAACCAATAAACTCAATATCACAGATGAACATTCTCCTTCATATATGGTCTTATAATCTGCTTGTTAGAGATGGAGGAAGGCTTTCAATCCATGGCTCAACATGAGCAAGTCTGAAATAACGCTAAAAGATTTGGAAAAAAAAAGAAAAAAAAGGCAGGTAGCTAGAGTGTTCTTTCTTCTCATAGCTCTCATTCAGTAAGGCAGAGGCTCCAGTATTACTATAACTAAGGTGCTTTGCTGGGCTCCCAACTACTCCTGGGTATCCAAGGTGCAGCTATGGTGAGGACTTCTCTTGAAATTTGTGCTTGGCAAGAATGTACTTTTCTTTCAGACATGGATCACATTACAGTCACTCTTCTCGCTCCGTAATAAAAAAATTGCACTAAATTGAAAATTGGATTACACTGCTACTAACCAAACATTTCTGTTAGCATACTATACTGTTGTCCACTTACTAAGTGGCAGTTTTCACAATAAGCACAGTACACTCCAAACGCCAGGTGAAGTTCACTGCACTGATTTTCAATTTAAATCTGCAAAATAGTTTCTTGAATTGACCATCTGCAAAATTCTCTCTTCCCCATATGTTACAATGACAACTGCCAGCAGCAGAGGCATTTCAGATAGTAATTCACTGATTAAAACTGTCAGGCTGTTTTTCAATGAAGGCATCTCAGCTCTGGAATTAATTTCTCCCTAACCCATGGTCAAACAGCTTATGTTTGCTGACTTCCATAACATGGGATATGGAATTGCAGAACAAAATGATCATGGTGTTTGGTGACAGGACAGTTTGAGGAACATAGGATATGGCAACTACCGTTCTTCGGAGGTGCTCTATTTTGGGAAGCTGCAATAAGACAGAGAAGATGAACAAAGGAAGAACTGAGCTGAAATGAAGCTAGATTAGTAAACTGCTCCATTAGGAGTTCGGTAGTATGTTTTCTAAAGTATCCGCGCTAATTCTAAGGTAACATAGGTATCTGTAAAAAAGGTGGGTGCAGGAACACAGCTCGGTGCTGTAAGTGATACACCCCCTCCACGCGCATATGACTGCTATGACGGCTGAACCTCAAACTTAGCAGCACTCAGTCCTCGGCAAGCTGCTGTTGCTGTAGCAACAGCTCTTTAAAACATGGAAAACAGGTCAGGTAGTTTCAAACTAACCACTGTTTCCAATGTCGCTGTTTTCCCCTGTAGTTTTGAATTAGCCCACCTCTGAGATGATCAGTGGGCTGTTGCCATAGTGTCATCAGCCAGCAGAGAGGAGAAAACAAGGCTCTTGTGTTTCACAGGCCATGGGGATGCTTAAGTAACACTGGGTTTGGCTGCCCTCCACCTACCGCTCCTTCCCCCAAATCCTTCAGAAATCCTCTTCAGAGGCATCAGCTCTTTTCCATCTCTTTTTCTCTGCAAATATCCTTTACTCTACAAACTGTTTGGGGCTTATGTTCTTTCTTTTTTGTTTTTTTGGTTTTGTTTTTTAAATAAAAGGGCACTGCACAATCTGGGCGTTAAATCCTGTTAACCACTGAGCATAAGTGAAAGGTGCATTATTCATTATTTGGCCATAACGTCATTCCTTCAAAAGGATCTATTTTACAGTACCATTCAAAATGCACTAGCAGTTGTCGGAGAACTTGATGTAGAGAAAAACAACCCCTGTAAACCAGGTCTCTTTGAAACCCATGACAAGGAAGTTAACCAGCTCAGGAGACAACAAATGAAACAGCCGAGCATGTACACACCAAGCTGCACTACAATCAACACACTCCTACCAATTCCTCCTCTGTTTCTCAGAAGTAGCACTGATGGTGGGCTGCACACAGGTGCTCACATCTCAGTGAATCATTAGTCACAGACAAAATCCCAAAGGACAAGTGTCAGTTTCATTTTTTTATTTAATGTCTTCGTTATTTTAATTGAATCTGTCTGAATGTAGGCTTACTTATATCAGTCTCTTTATCTTGACTCACAGTGGTATTCTATTAGTTAATGGAAACTCTTTAGAAAGACAGAAATAGCAATGAAATTTCTAACTTTGCAAAAGCAAAATAAAAAGCCCATTCCACCCTATACACACACACACGTATATCACAAGCACCATGGAAATATCACATTTCTATCTCTATGAACATTGTCAGGATAATAGTTCTCATCTTGAGGTGATTATCCATGTCTGTAGAGTGCACATTCTTCTTACGTGTGGAGGGCATTTAGAACATGTGACTATAATTAATGGCAATCTTAAAGCAACGATTAATTTCAATGAAAAACAAATTATCATTCTGTAAAAATGATAATCCAACTGACACCGCACTAAAAAAAAAAAAAGCCCCAAACTTTGCACTAGAAGCACATGAAGAACTACCTTAAAAAAATATAAGCAGTTCCTCCAGGTCCCAGCAGGACCAATGCCCAAGGAGCTCCGAGTAAGAAAGCCTCCTCTTCCATTCACACACTTCTTAAAGTAATTCCCTATGCCAAAAAGCACAACCTTCAAAGAGGACTCAACAAAATAAAAGACAGAGTGATTTTGGGACAGCTCATTTTTACTAAGAGAACTTTTTGGATCTAGACAACTTTTTGGGGTGATGGGGAAGTCTGGTCTGCAAGTGTCTTCGAACAACGTTTTTTCCTCCATTCTTACTTGAAAGAAGAATATTCAAATATGAAAAACAACTAAATATACTGGGCTGTAGTGACACCATGAGGGAAAAAAAAATTCAAACATGTTTTTAGAAAGTTCCACCTAATTCACATCTACAAGCACTACAGCATGCTCATACAGTATCATGCAGTCAAGGTTGCACAGTTTGCAAAGTTCCTGCTTCTCAGCTGAAGACCTAACCTTGTCCATGACCCTAGTCTGCTGCAATGCAAAGTAAAATAGGTTAAATTCTTCAAAATGGTTTAAGCTAGCTTGTTTTAGTTCTCACTATGGCATCCTAAAAATTGCCAGGGAAATGCAGTCAGGGTTCTCAGCTGAGCATCAAGCAGCTTTTTGAAACAGCTATAACTATGCTACTGTATGCTCAGAGCTTTCATACAGAGCAATTTTGTCCTGGTACGTCTTATTTAGGTCAAGAAACTAAATTTTCTTACTAGTATTCTTGTATCTGTACAACTCTGACTGCCACCACAAACGTAAATGTAAGCAATACCAAGATCTTTAAGTAGATGCTAAACAAGCGTTAATTCTTCAGGTATTTCTTTCATAGGAGCTAGGCATACTTATCCTAAACTAAGGAATACTGAGAGAAACGGTCTAAGCTGTGAAATTTCTAACCCTAAACCTAAATGCAGTTTCACATTTAGGCACGCAAATGAAAGTGGTTTCTTCAATAATCTGAGCAGCTAAACTTAACATTGCCATCAGCAGGAGCTTTGCCACTGACTTTAGCAGGTATGAGATTCACCCTTCTACAGAGAGTTTGTCAATAGCTGCAGCTTTATATATTGGGCTTGCATAGCATTATTTTTAAATTGTTACCCATATAACACTATAAAACAGGTATAAAAACTTGACAAATTAATTTTGTGGTTTTGTTGGGTTCCCCCCACACACACCACCTTGGGTGATTTTACACAGGTTTTTTTACCTTTTTAGGTACTGGTGCTGTCCATGAGGCATACTTTTATCCAGACACAAATAACAATGAACAAAAAAAACCAAGTCTCCAAACAGTTAGCTTACAGCTTTACACAGCACACATCTCTATAAAAAGCCTCACCTTTTTCACCAAAAATAAAGTGACTAGTGCATAGCAATGCTACAACTCCCAATAAACAAAAGTAAATGTGGGCTATAAGGCATCTATAGGCAGAGATCTAATGTAAAAGAATGACATTTAGATCATTTTAATGTATAAATTTCACACATTACTAAAATACAATAAGAACAATAAGTGTATTCTTAAAGAAATATAGATTTTGCTTTCAAGTTTCATAGGAGTTCCCTTTTATCTTTGAGTTATGCAAGTTATAAGAAAAGGAAATAAAATTTACACGTAAATCAAAAAATTCTGGGCGATCCCTTGTTTTGGTAAATGTGTACTAAGTCCAACCTCATCAGATATCTGAAGATACTAATTCCAAACAAAGTACTCCAAGTATTGTGAGCCCTCTGTTTGAAGTCAATGCCTTAATGCAGAAGTCTCTTTCTTCAAATTCTACAAGTTATTTGCAAACAAAAACCCGCACAGAATTTTTTCCGTTCTTCATAAAGCTCAATAGTATTAAATGTCAGCCATTTAATTTCCAGTATTTTGTTTATGAAATATTGTTAACATCTATGCTTAATATACAGTCCACACATGGTACTTATTGGCTGCCGATCAAAACATGAGGCACAGAAATCTAATACAAGCTTTTTGATTATTGAGAGTTAGCCACACGGACACTGAACTAATCCAAAAATTTTTTTCTGTTAAATTGCTAGAATCCTATCTGACAAGTTCTCATGCTCCTATTTGAGTCCAGTAAAAATTTAAAAAAAAAAAAAACAAAAACAAAAAAAAAACACGAAAGTAAAAAAATCTAAACTGAAAAAACCCACCCCATGTTCTTTACCAAACCACATAATGAGGAAATCCTCTTCAAAACTAAGGAGTTACAAAAATTAACTTAAAACAGTCTTGCAAAATTCCAGTCACCCACTGTCCTGAGGCAAGTTTTATTTTTACTTCTTTTCATTATCGATTAACCATCATAGCAAAGAGTAGGAGAACAGATTTTGTTTCTTGGTGGTAAATTTTCATGATACTGTCACAGAGATGATTTCAAAGAACTTCGCTGAAACCCCGAATTAGAACACGCACCTCTTGGTGTCAGCACTCAGTTTGGGAATCAGACATTACACACAAAGGTGTGGTACGCTTTCTTGACATTAACAGTGATTCATGCAACATGGAAACTATTTGTATTAAATATCTTCCCCCTCCTTTTTGTAAGAGAAAACAGAATATAGAGAACTGAAACTAAATTGGTTTGATGGACAAAAAAGGATCGTCTAAAACTTGTCCAGCCAAAACTGTTTTTTCCAAGTATTTCAAAGCTCTTTCTAGGCTATACACATTACTTAGCTATTACACAATGATCTCAAAGAGGTATATTAGTACAGACAACTGGTTACTAAGGTAACAAGATGTTACTTTAAACCGGCAGCGCTGCCCCAGCTCATCAGCTTCACTCATTTCTTTCCTTTGTTCTCCTTAAACTATGCACAAATTACAGACTTGCTGTATAACTGAATATATACACTAGAGTTACACTTCAGTCTCTCTATTCGAGCTAATAAGGAAAAAAAAGGGGGTTAGATGATGCAAGCATTTAAACTCTTTGGAGTGAAGTAGTTTCATTCTTAACTCTATACTAAGAATTTGAAAGTTGGCTGAAAAATAAGTTTTAAAGTGTCTTCTCGCTAGAAACTATCTTGTCATTAAAAAACACATTGTACATTGAAACTATTTGACATAATACAATAAGACGGCAGGGATGCTTTAAACTTTCAGGAGAGAAAACATGGTGAAGTTTCATTGACCAAATCCTGGCTGAAATTTTCCAGAGGCACACTCATGTTTGGAAATAACAGTTGACTGCTAATTGCAAAAATTGTCAAGGTTACCCAAGGTCTAGCTCCTCCAAAATACTGACGCTCCGAATAAATTAAGTAGGTCACTATTTCTGAGAGCTTGAGCTTGTAAGACCTATGTGTTCTCAACACCTTTTATGATTACAAACATCAGCCATCAGCAGTAGTTTAAAAAGCCATAGGAAATAAGGCCATCAGAAACATTTACAGGAGGAGGTCACCTACAACAACCCTCTGCTCCAAGCGGGATCAAATCCACCAAAACTATTCCTGACGCGTTTATCTAACCAGGTCTTCAAACACTCACAATAATGGCAACTTCTGCAACCCTCTGAGGCAATCTGCTGTCATATGTTGTTATCCTATTAGACATTCTTCTTACCATCTAACTTCAAATAAATTGCTGCAATTCAAGCCTGAGTTCTTGTCTTATCTTCAGAGGACATGTCAATGATAAGTAAAAATCTTTAATTCTGTTTTTCACATGTAAGAATGCAAAAAGCTTTTTGGCCTAGAAAGGTGTCTCCTGTGCTCTTTTAGGATACAAAATTCATATAATCTTTGTCAGACAGCACAATTCACCTTCCAAAACTGCAAAAGTACAGCACTGGCACTTTGGCATGAATGACTCAGTGATCAGAGCAACAGCTTTAAAATAATGCTACAATTTAAGACAAACAGAAAGGATTGATTCTGTTTACAGCCTAAACAATTTAGTTATATATAAGACCAAACTACTAGGCTTGACTTCCAACTATTTACTTCTGTGCTAATAGGGGAAGGGACATATTCAAAGAGAAAGGTTCCTATATTCAATACCACTTGGAGAAACACTCTGCTCAGGTAGTGTATTCCCCCACACTCTGCAAGAAAAATAATTCTCCTTTTGTAGTCAGAATACACAAACAGGATTTAGTTAAATCAGTCAGTATTTGACTGGCAGAGTTTTAAAAAAAATGCGTAATAGTTTGATCCGTTCTCTTTGCCTAATGGCAAAAAAACCCACCAACCAATAATTCGTTTTTGGTTTACATGTCAGGCTGGCACAAGCTCCCCTACTGTCTGTCTGAACAGCCTAACAAACCATGACCATGACCTGCAAACCATCCACAGTGGACTAATACGAATCTCTCTCCCACTGAATTACCCCCACACCTTTTCATTTTTTTAAATAACCACTCAACACACAAGAAGCTTCTGTACCGGCTGCCTATTATAAGAGGTACAGAAAACCTCCACTGCTGAGGTTCATACTGTCCTCACAAAATGAGCTAAAGCATATTATAATCGTTATATTCATTTTCTTCCAGTCTCTCCTCTCTTAACCATCTCTGAACTGAAATTAATGAAATTCTGCACGCAGACTGCTGACACCAATAATACTTTTGTTAGCTATATGACATTGTAAATAATCTTCCGTTTCTCTCATATGCATACAGCCCATGCAAACTCAGAAACCTAAGTTTCGTATTTGCTTAGTTAAGAAAACATTCTTCCTGTCAGCATCTGGAAATGCTTCATGATATTCAAGCAACTAATTAAAACCAAAGCAAAATGAATATATGTTAATACTTCATTTAAAATTTTCAAGTGACTTAGAGGAGAATCTCAAATGGTTGAAAATAGATGAAATACATTCATTCCCATTAATTAGAAAGAAGACTGTACCAAACAAACTCATCTACTGCTTAAATAAAATCAGAGTAATCCCAGCCAAAGTTTTGGACAAAGAAGTATTTCTAATGAAGCTAACTCAGCCTAGCTTTATTACTGAAGTTTTAATGAAATTCTATATGGCCTTCAGTCATTTTATGGTATTTACTTTTTTACTGAATCAACTGTCACATTAGTTAACATTTATAAATGTATGAAGTGCTCAGTATCTGCAATACTATTATTTCACAATGATTATATTCTAATGTATTTGTTCTGGTTCAAACTCAGATAAATATTCTGCCTAGGGTAACAGATGGCTTTTTAAATTTTTATGCTATTCCAGAATCTTTAAGTCACCAAAAATGCATCTACTTAACCATGATACTGCAGTTACTGCAAAACATGATCTACATGTTCACTGTTTAATATTTAACAATCTGGACACCATTCCTGTTTGGAAATAATTCTACTAAAGACAGAAATCATTACCCTAGCATTGCTATAATAAGTAGATTTGCCTTTTTACTTTTTATCATCTCATAACAAAAAGTAAATGACTCATTTAAAATGAAATAATATATTCAATCAGTGCAAATGAAGTTTAGCAACTCATTCTGAGTAATGTTAATTCGTAGGTTATCATCAATTAGATATCACTTCACTGTAGTTCATGTAAATCCTTTGTTGACCTTGTGTCCCACACTAACACACATTACTAAGGGGTAGAAGGATTTACAGAGCAATTTTATATCTTAATGAGATGTAGAATGTCATGATACAGTAAAAATGTAAGCAGCAGGTTATTTAACAACATGTACACATAGCACATTAATCTAACAAGCCAAGATTTACCTGGTTTTCCCCACATGATAAAAATTTCGAGCACTTCTTGCTTATTAAAAGTTCACTATCTTCTACAATGCCCATAAAAACATGATAAATGCTACACAAAATATCATAAAATCTTCAGCTGTGAAAGACAAAAAGAAATTTGAGCAAGCTGCTTCAACACCACCTTGCAGTTATACTGCTCATTTAATACACAGCTCTCTCAAGCCTGTACATATCTCATGGAAAACATTCCCCATGGAAAGAACAAAGCTATTACAATAGCAACATGGTCATACAAATACATAATATCCATAAAAAACAACTGTTCTTAAAAGGACTGGTCACTTAGATGGTCGAAACAAACACATCATTTGCTCTAATTCGAAACTCTGATCCAAACTGCTGACTTGTGAGCTAAGACTGAAAGTTGGCCCATTAAACAGTTAAGATTTATTATGAAAAGCTGCTTATACCATGCATCATTAACATTTCTATGAATATCATACCCGTAACACTATATAGCTTTACTGCATCTTTACTTATTCGAAGATACTATGCCGCTTTTCCTCACAATGAGTAGTATCTTGTTGATAAGACCTTCTGGCACCAAGGTTTGCTGTGAATAAAACATCACTTAACCCCAAGTAAAACTGACAGAATTAGGGCTAAAAATATTGCTTTAATGTGCTATCTGCTGCATGTCCCTTAAAAATAATGTAAATGTGTAAAAGAATTGCCTATAGTCTGATAGTATTCATTGAAAACAAAAATCCACTATGATTCTTGAGCGTGAAATACATATTAACAGTTTAATATAAAAGCTGAAGTTTGAATAAACACTGGTTTGTTTTTTCTAAGATTTATCCAATCAGAGCTTCAACACTTCCATTTCAAAGGCTGAAGTGGAAAAAACCAAAACAAAACATTTACAAGTACTTCCCCAGAAATACGTTTCTCTAAGATTCACTGATATAAAAGACCCATACATATGGTTTTCAGAATTTATCATGAGACAACAAAAATAGACAACAAAATAATTGAAAACAAAGATCAAAAAAAGCAACCCTATACAAATTCCTAGTCACAGAAAAAACAGATGTTCAAAAATGTTTGGGGTTGGTTGTTTTTTTTTAAAAAGCAAGAAGAAATGTAGTATAAACATCTCTTATGCATGGAAAACAGCACCTTAGTCCTGAAGCATACATAACGGTAAATTTGGAATAATGTAATATTCAAGGTGACTATACAGTACCAGAATTAATTCTAGTTCGAAGTTATTCGCAATATACCTGATTCAATACAACGCAAAACTGCAGTGGCAATTTTTTCTCATCAACTCAGCACAGATTGATCACGGAGCTGAAGGCCCGCAGGACCAACAGTCAGAGATGGATCTCAAATTCCCATATGGCATTAGTGAAAAAGAAATAAGATCAGCTTTTGAATTTTAAAACAGATGTACTTCAACAGTGAAAAACAAAGCATAAATATGTAATTACGGAAGAAAAAATACTGCTAAAATTACTTTTTTTTTTTTAAATCTCAGATTGATGACCAAAGCATCTCATTTTCTTGGAAAAGTCTTCTCCACCTATTTTCACTGGCAAGGAGTTTTTAAAACGTTTACATCAGGGCAGAAAACTATGCCCACACAAGAACTTTCAAACCAGACTTAGTGCTAAGTTCATTTTGCGTTATTTTATACATTCATTTATCCACCTTATGAGAAAAGTTTCCTGTATCATTTATTAGCATTATCTAAAAACAGTAGCAAGTGTGTAAGACTAACTGCTATATCTGCATACATGTATATGCATAGTTAAACAAATTCAATAACTATGAATTGTTTTATAAAACAGTAAAATATACTAGGAATAGGATAAAATATCACTGCGACCTAAAGCAAATACACCATTTGGCCACAAGAATTAGCTTCCAATTCTGCAGGTCTCACCTTACACATAGAAATAAGCAAACTGATTAGTTGCAGGGATTTATAAGGATTGTTTCTTCCTCCTGTTCCATTCTCCCTCCCACCTCAGTAGCACTTCTGCTTCTCTAGCTTATGCTGTAACAGACACATATACTAATAAACTTGTAAGTCTTTCCATTCGATACACTTGAATATCTCTTCTTCACATGGCACTGTCATTCTGCCCTGGCTCACAAGTTAATCACTTGTTGGCTGCCAGCACTGGCATGCTATGTACAGCTTACAAGGGTATATGGGTAAATAAGAACAATGGTATCATTCAGCAAATGAGTTTGGTGACCTCCAACTTACAGAGCATCCCTCCTCTTCTACATAGAAAGTGGCAGTACTATTAGAGTATTCTAGCATTAAGTTAGATTTTGATCACTTATATTTTAGCGCTAGTGTATCAATCCCTTTTTTTAAATAAAATTATGACTGTCAGCATTTACTGTTAGGATGCCTTTCTAGATCCCATTAAGGCTAATTCCAAACAAAATAGAATGGAATTATTTAGTGCAAAAAGTTTCCATTATTTATCCCTTTCATCAATCATTTAAAGACTTCATGGCAGCAACTGAAAACATTCATGTTGATCTTACAAAGAGTAGACAATACATTATGCATGCTGCCCACTGATTTATCCTTTCACAAAGTCTCCTGCAGGCCACTTACCAATACTGACACTCGCTAAAATATAAATAGAAGTGTTTCTAGAATATATAAATAAATAATAATTGCCTATGGTTCAAACCAGCAGACTGTTAAAACCAATATCCTGTGTGACATTAGCTGGTACCAGACACTTCAGAGAAATGTATTCTTGAGTGGACTGCTCTGAAGCAGTACATCCATTATTGAAGAGTCTTCCTAAACGCTTTCTTAGGCTGGCTTATCTATGGAAGTATTTGGCTTTTGTCATGCTTAAAACAAAATCCGCTCCAGTGCCCCCCCAACTACATACACTGCCTATACAAATAGCTATTAAATCCTATTTGGTCTTCAATTAGAATCATTTTGTAGCAACAAGCCTTACAACACCGCCTTTTTAGGAAGTCAAGGACAAACTGCACTTCACATAACTTCCGTGAGACACTAGCACAGATTGCCCAAACAAGTTGTGGATGCCCCATCACTGGAAGTATTCAAGGTCAGGCTGGACAGGGCTTTGAGCAACTAGTGAAAGATGTCCCTACCCATGGGGGATGTTGGACTAGGTGACGTTTAAAGGTCCCTTCCAACCCAAACCATTCTATGATTCTGAAGTCGACTTGCCAGTCTAAGACCACTAGCAAGGTTTGCCTACAACACAGAGAGCAGTGAGTTTCTGAATATTAGAACTCCTCAGGTTTGGTTCTAGGACAAATTCCTATTTCAAGAAGGCAACTTCAAATGTACAAGCAACGTCAACAAGTTCCGCAGGATTATCCATGTGCAAATTATTCATGAATAAGCACTTACAGAATCAAGATCTTAGCATTTACAAGAAGAATCATTTTTGCTTGCATTTCTTAACAAGTAATAGAAAAGATAGGATGAATTTTAAATTGTTCTAAGGGCAATTTTATTGCTATGATAAACACCCCACTTAAATAACGGCCAGTTATTTTCCAATGAACTGTGCAAATAATTATTTTGTTAGTCAATTATCAGGATGATAACTATTGCATTTTATGGTCAAAGAAAAAACAAACACCGAAACCCTAAAAAACCACCACCCAAACCAAAATCCAACTTAATCAAAACTCTCCAGCAGCAACAGCTTGTACTGTGCTATTTAACTGGCTTTACTCCAGTAGCTTAAATTTAAGAGTCAGCTTTATAGAGAAATGCAGTAAAAGAAAACTGGGAAAAAAATCCCACACCTACAGCTGTCACCTAAAATTAAACACAACATTTTTCTCCAAATCCCAAGTGTACTTTCAAAAAGGTGCCATGTGATCATATTTAGCTACTGCACTGCAGTTAAGAACATGTTTAATCTACAACAGATAAACTAAATTCTTTCATTCAAACAAGTTAAAAAAAATTAACAAAGGTGAAAACCAGGTATAATTACCTGCAAGTCTCAAAACAGTAATTATTTATTTCACTTTAAGAGCAACCTATAACTTAGGAACATTTTCTTTTTGCCCCATTATAATTTGCAACATAGGCAAAAAGAAATCAACTACACATATTTTGGAGGGGGAAAAACCCCACCCGAAAATAGACAGATTGGTGTTAGATAGAATAATTCTATGTAGAGAGATGTGCACTATTGGAATAGTACCAACAAGCCGGCTTGTGCAAAACAGTAGGTGATCTTAACCATCTCCAAGGAGATTGATTAAATGGCTCCAATCCAGTTTAAAACGCCTATCATTTTACTGAGATACTCAGCAAACATGACAACAATATTCCATGCCTGTAGCAATTTTTTTTTTTAAAATAGAACTGGGGCAAATTTTAAAGTTGTTATAACACATAAATTATAAAGAACCAAAAATACTTTTAAAAAAATAGTTACGAAGAAGTATATTCATAATATCACATACCACTCCTCGTTAAAAAGGTCCTGCATTAAGCAAATGTACTTATTTCAACAACCAGGATGAGGCATTAAGATTAGATAATTGGATGCTATTCTTGAAAGTTTACTTATTTTACTTGTATTAACATAGTTACAGAATGGGATTAACTATTTTTGGCACATATAAAATAAACAGCATGCAAGAAAGTAAACAATAAAAATGTACTTACGAAATCAAAGTCTCCATCTTGAGGGACTTTCCAGTTATCAGGGAAAACGTTTTTGGATATGTGGTAAGATTCATGCATGCTCTGATTACAGTTTTCAGGGCTTTTATTCTTGGAATCTTGTTTATCAAAGTAGTCCATGAAAGAAGGTCTTTGAACTTGCGGTGAAGTAGCATTTCCTTAGTTGAAAGAAAAAAGAAACAAAAATTAAAGATTTACTGCACTATAAAATAAACTCTATTTATTAATTTTCTTGGATTTTACAGAAACTAATACAGTCATCTGCATGTGGTGCAAGCCTCCGCTTGTCCCCTGAGGATCTTTGGCATAAAAGCTCATAGCCGAAGAATGATATTTTTGTAGCAATATACAATGTGGAGAAATGTTCAAGACATTTCAGAGTTGCACACACAAATAATATTAGAAGTTACTTAATGCGATATCTATTTGTTGTTATAGAGACTGAATAACACTAGGTGCTAAGCATCCCTTTGGGTGCTGAATGCCCCTAACTTCAAGGCCTGGTCCACAGGCACTTGTAGGAAAGCAACAGAGTTCCCTCAGTTCCACCAAAGGTGTGATTTAAAAACTATTTAGAAAAAGAGTTTGCAAAAAACAACCGCACAAACTGTGTCTAGATACTGCTTAATTGAATTCATTACCAATGAGGATTCTCAGCAAATTATGGAATCACACTCTACAGATGGCTGCAAAGCACCCTATCTCCATGGTGTGGAAACCCTGGGGGATTTTTGTCTTCATCTATGCAGCTGCAAAAGCTTTACGAAGCAGATTGAGATCAGCGTGAACTTCCGTTCTATTATCCTTTTCATTAAATGTAAAAAAATTTATCTACAACCCTAAATGACTGAAATTTGTTTTCATTTGTGGGATTTCAAAGCAAATTCATTACTAAATAGAACAATAAATAAAACATAAGAAATGCTTTAGTAGTTCTACATAACTGTCACCTCAGAGACTATATTCTGCATAGTATTGACTCATGAAACATGTACTTGCTTGCAGTGCAACACATTCTAGATAGAGAAATATGAAATACATTTCCACAAGTAAAGTATGAAACAGGATGAGAGATAAAATAACCAAGCTGGAATAAAGAAAAAAGAAAAAAAAAACCAACAAACCAAAAAACAACCCACAGGTAGAACTATACTTTTTAATTAAGCATAATGAAATAATTAGGAATTTTTATTTGAACCACTTGTTTTAACAAGTGAAAAGGTAAACCACTGGAAATATCTTTTGAGCTTGTGTTTAACATGATCACTAGGACTTGCTGATCTTATCTCGCTTTACATTTGTTTTTATTAATTCATTAAGTGGGTTTTTTTCCCCTCCTCTTTCACCTCTTATTTCATCATCTCTTCCCATTCCCTCTGTCTAAAGATTTTTTTAATTCATTCTAATTTTGCTGCACGATTAATAGCAGCCTATTTTTTCCATTAATGCTTATTTTCGTACTGCCATCTTCTATAGCATGTTGATTTATTTGTTCTTTTCTTTCTGCTTTTTCTACATTATTCTGTTCTAGTAAGATTTCTTCTGGCTTTTTTAAAGTGTTCTTCTACTGTCTTGCTCTAGGCTTTACTGCACTTGACTCCAGCTGCTTCTCTTCAACACCACAATGACTCCTCCATTCAGTCTGGCACATTTCCATACACACCTTCTCCTCCTCACATTTTTTAAACTGATTTTTCTCTTAGCTGTTGCCATGTTCTTTTCTAATATTCTTTTCTAATCCCAGATCATCGTTGTCTCTACTCACTGTCTTTTAATTAATGACAACCACAACCATAACAAAAACACTCCGTGAACTAAACTCCAGGTTGAATTTAATAGACCACATGGGAGATTCTGGAGAAGAGGTATCTGCTAAGTTTGCCCCCACTAAACTCAAGATCACTTGAATGAGGTTTCTGGATCTCTTGAGTCTGGGACTGAGGAAGGGATGAGAAGTAAACAGCAGGGATGCCAAATAACTACAGAAATAAGCACTAAAGGGCAAAAATGGAATAATCTAAACTTTAGCAAAGCATAAATTTAGAAAACAGATCCAAGAGAAGGTAGTTGTATGAAGAAGGTGGAATTAAAAACAGAAATACAATGCATTTTCTTAATACAAACTTTTTATTACTTGCTGATCGCTGCCCAAAAACCCTGAAACTATTTGTACCAAAGAGATAGGACACCACATTGCTGGCTTTTCACAACCAATTTCTTTCTTCTGCTGAGATGGCTGTACTTATGTTTCATCCTTGAAACATACTTATAAACAAGATTACAGTGTCTGTTAGAAACTCTAAGTAATGGGCCAACATTTTGGTACAGGTAAGATAGTCTCCCTCCTTTCATGTAACAGAAAATCCTAAACGTTTTCCAAGCACTGCTCTTAAGTTTTAGAGCTATTTATATCTTCCTTATATATGTAATAGAAGACTGCTTACATATATAAAACAAACCAACCCCTCCAAATTCCTTGCTATCAAATGCATATTAAGGAAAGTGGGTCAACAGGATAGAAATTACTCCTAAATGAGCAAAGCACATTTATTTTACACTTGGAGGACTTGTTCTATTTGTTTTGATAAATAAGAATATAGAATTCACTTCTGATCCCAACTTAGTGTACAGTCAGTTAACCCATTTAAAACAACAAGAGCTGCTTACCTTCACTGCAAATATAAAAACTCACACAAAAAACCAGAAGTATTATGCCTGCAAAATGATGGGACCAGAGGTGTTTCAAGGTTTGTTTATTCTTTCCCCAATGCAAAAAAGTTTAAAGACCCCGTGAAGGCTCCTACCTCTTTTGGATTGACTTTACAAAACACTCAGGCTCTTTATGCCAGAGTAAACTGATGTAGCTTGCACATTTTTGCAAAGTGTAAGGTTATTAGAAGATCATTTTGGCCTGAAAGCACTTTTTCTAACTTTCGTGAACAACAGAGTAACAGTATCTTGTTAACTGTCTTTCAAGAACCAAGAAATTTAGAAGTACAATACATAAAGATTCCTTTAAGGACAATTAATTCACTCAACTATCCAGTCAGTTACTTTTTACACAAGCTATATATTTGCCGAAAAAAATCTTGCACTGAAAACCTACTGTGCAACAGATTGTCCCATTCTAGGAGGATATGGGTTTTCCAGTTCTTCTCATTTTTCTTTGCTCTTCAACAAAAGATGATCATGTTTAATAATGTTTGCCACAGTTTCAACATTTAAGAATATCAGCCTCTTATCATCCCTATACTTGCCCACTGCAGGACTTAAAGATGGCTTTGGGAAGAAAGCCACAATAAAAACAGCAGTCTGAGAAGTTGCTGGCAAGCCACGAGACCACAATGGACACTGAAAACATACGTTCTACCTCAGCAATACCCCTGATAGGAATACAGCCAATGGGGATGCCCTCAAATAGTCACATAAGAGGATTTCTTCTGAAAAGTATGCTGGATAAAATGAATGAGGCAATGACATAACACCAACTCTATTACATTGTTTCAAAAACATATCATAACTAAAATAAATAATTCTAAACACACATTTCAAAATAAGAAGGAACATGCATTCCGTTCTAATGCATGTTTTAATCAAATTCAACTGATGTCATCTATAAAGAAAAATGCTTTTGTAGTGATGTATTTCCAACAGAAAAGTATTATATTAATATTAAATTGATTTTAAATCTGTTAAAGAGTTCTGCTGTTAGTTGTTAAATTTTTATACTCCATGTTGGGCTGAGCCACGTATACGTTCCCCCACGCTGGTCTGACTAACTCAGGGCCAGCTCGCTGGCAAAAAAACACTTTTGCATTACTTTGTCAGGTGGAACCCATCTCTCCACAGCAGTCCCTGATCCTCAAAGAGGGCCCCATGGTCATAAAAGTCAAACCTCTGTCAACAACACTAGAGGCACAACCAAGTGTTGACCCATAGGATCTAACCACTCCTCCAAGGCTTTCCCTTCACCATCATGATCAAGAACACCCTCGTAACCCTGGAGTTACTCTTGAGGTCTGTTGTGGTTTAACCTCAGCCAGCAACTAAGCACCACACAGCCGCTCGCTCACTTCCCCCCCCAGTGGGATGGGGGAGAGAATCAGAAGGGTAAAAGCGAGAAAACTCATGGGTTGAGATAAAGACAGTTTAATAGGTAAAGCAAAAGCCACGTGCACAAGCAAAGCAAACCAAGGAATTCATTCACTACTTCCCATGGGCAGGCAGGTGTTCAGCCATCTCCAGGAAAGCAGGGCTCCCTCACGCGTAATGGTTGCTTGGGAAGACAAATGCCATCACTCCAAACGTCATCCCCCCCCCTTCCTTCTTCTTTCCCCAGCTTTATATGCTGAGCATGACGTCACATGGTATAGAATATCCCTTTGGCCAGCTGGGGTCAGCTGTCCTGGCTGTGCCCCCCTCCCAGCCCCCCGGGCACCTGCAGCCCTCCCAGTCGGCAGAGCACGGGAAGCTGAAAAGTCCTTGACTAGTGTAAGCACTACTTAGCAACAACTAAAACATCGGTGTGTTGTCAACTTTGTTCTGGTCCTAAATCCAAAACATAGCCCCATACTAGTTACTATGAACAAAATGAACTCTATCCCTGCCGAAACCAGGACAAGGTCACTCTCCAGGTCTCCTCTGGCAGTATCATTGGCACGTGCCCACGTGGATGGGCAGCAGGAGACAATAGTCTAAGCACTGGACAAGCCCTCGCAGTCTTTCAATGTTGTAGGGCTGGGCCCTGGGCAAGAAATAACTTTTCCTAGATAACAAGTAAGGTCAGCAGATAAGGGCGTCCACCTCCTACAGAAGGGAGTCTCCCACTACAATTTCCTGGGAGGGGGCGGGTGGTGGTGGTGGTGTTTTGTTTGTTTGTGGTTTGGGGGGGGGGGGGGGGGGGGTGTTTTTTTTTTTTTTACAGGGGGGGTAGTTTGTTTTTTTTACAATTTCCTATGGGAAGTGTCTAAGTTTTTCTCTCACTCCATTACTACCAGGGCACTGGACCTCTTCCGCAGCTGCAAATCTAGAGGAAAGCTTTCCTCCTTTTGCTAAAAGCCACAAGCTTCCACAGCCTTCCCCATCCTGGAGATCTCCACCTGCCACTCAATTGAGGAACATTTCCAGCTGCTGCCTCTTCAGTGAAGTTAGGGGATCAGACTCTCCTGTCTGCAGTGCTTCTGTGAAAATCCTGTCACTATCTTTATTCCATCAAAATACATTGCTTTGTCACTATTAGAATGAGAAGCTATACTGCAATCAGCTTTTAGCCTTCTTTGGACCATCACCTCTACTACAAAGGCTACAACAGCTTATACAACAACATATACTACCTAGGCTTTATATTTCATACATTTCTACCACTGCTTTCTCACCACACAAGGTGGCCTACAACACAGTGGCAGTAATTCTCCTGGGAAATGGAAGACAGGAGCTTTGAGTACAATAAGGTTGAAAAGAGCCTGGAATTTTGACCTCAATCTCCGGGCAAACGCACTTAACAGTGAACTACCATATAGAAAGTTGCCACAGCCCCCTCCCTCAGACTTATTTTAAGCAGAAATTGTGACTGTATTTTATGAGTGGGTGAGTTCTGCTGCTAATACGTGCCTATTAGACAACCACCTCAGAGAATGAGACTTCAGTCTACTTAGTTTCTGAATCGCAAGGAAGCATCAGCAGAAACTAGATCACCAGTTCCTGAGGCCAGAGCAGCTAAGAGTCTGCCAAAGGATGTATCTAAGAAATGTTTGCATACAGAGAGCTGTGTAACAAAGTGGTTAGCACATTTGCAGTTTTCACATCACAGTGGACTTATGCACCCAAGTCTTCATTCAAATTCAGGCCTCATTCAGTATTTTGTTTGTTTTATAATATACCTGTTTATCAGAAATAATTGCAACTGGCATTTAAATGGAAAATCCACATATTTTTCAACCAGTTGAAGCCTTCACAGACTTTTTGAAGGACTATGAACACAAGTTTAAAGGCTTTTTAATGGGGAAAAGAGTTTCCTGTACAAAACATTGCTTTGCTTCCTGAGAATGAGACTTGTAAAACTGGTTTAATAACTTTTGTTCTATTTTTCCACCTTCCGGAGAAAAAGAAAAAATACTCAATGACACTGTTATTATAAACCCATTAGTTCATCCCAGCTGAGTTATACTTTATTTCTGCTTTCAGCAAAACAAAGAAAATCCATGTTAAGCTAGCATTTTGCAACAGCTCTTGAAGGAGAATTGCCAACATGATGTTTTTCTTTGAAAAAAAATTCCCATTTGTAAAAGATACTACTACTAGTGGCATAAACGAACAACTTTATTATGAATCACAAGAGAGGGCTCGAGGACTGGAACAGGCTTGGAAACACCTACCATCTCTTTCTGTATATACAGGAGTGAAGTACTAGTACACCTGCATATGGCATCAAGCAAACCATCTTAACATGAGCACAGTAAACATGCTTGAACAAAACTACACCCATGAAATATCAATGCCCATGTTACACCACCACTGAAACCAGCCCATAATTAAGCTTCCTTGCTGAATTCCTATAGGACCTGGATCACAGGTTGTTTTAAAACACATATCAATAGCTTTTGCTTTTCAGTTGAAAAAACAGCTGTAGGACTTAGGCCTTTCTAAGAGTTACGAAGCATCACTCCTGAGCTACCCAAGCATCCACCTCCTATTACAGAGGAGACTGACTTACAGCATGGCACAATCTCTTACACTGGATGGACTGAAATCACTAAAAAATAATAAATAAATAAAACCAACTCATGAATTCTCCTTTCAAAATGTAGGTTCTACAGTGTGGTGCATGTCCCACTGTAATCAAGGATCCCATAATACCATAACACAAGAAAGTTCAGCGAGTAAGTGCTGGAACCAAACCTGTCGCTTGCCAGTTGAATGATGAAACCATCACTTGCCATCAGGCTACCTCCAGTTTGCTGGCTTTCCTTTGCTGGTGTTACAGGTCTCAAGACAGTCACCTATGGGTGAAGAGGGAGGGGAAGGAAGCCTGCTATCCCAAAGATTATATTCTTCTGATAAGAAGGAAGACCATTTAAGAATTATACTGACTAAACCTAAAACATTTCATGTCTTATAGGGCAAAAAGTAATAAAACAAAAACCTGACCACATTCCTACATTCTATCTGTCAAATGCCATTTCATTAGTTCACTGTCCTCTTCTTTTAATATATTCATTACCAACCATGAACTATATAGAAGCTTCACTGAAGTCTGAAGCAACAGTTAGAAACCCAGAATAAGTTCAAGTGGCAAGAAAAGGCAACTTGGTTGCCAGCCCAAAGCAGACGGCAAATATAAATTTAACAGGTAAAAAAAAAAAGGGGGGGTGTGGGGGTGTGTGTGGGGGAGGTGTTAATGAAAAGGAGAAAGGAGAACAATCAGAAGTACTCTCGGTGAACCAGAAAGCCCTAACACTAAACCTTGCCAAAAAGCCACAAAGGGCATGTGGAGAAGCTGGTCTGAATACCGATCTCTGAATTGAGATATGAAAAAACTTCTACATGAAAATAAGTACAATCCGAGCAGATGAACAAAAGTAGTACTACCTTCCATCAATCCCACTCTTTCTTCCACTCCACGTTAAACCTCCTAAAGTTAAGCTCTGTCCTCCCACCTCTCTGTATTCTGCATTTTCTTCCCTCCCTCCAGGTACATACCACAGTCTCTGCTCAGAGCATGCACAGGCATACTAAGCAAGAAGGCATAAATGTTGTTTATTGCTAGGCTGTATATTGTATGTTGGGGTAGGATGACAGGCCTCTTTTTGTTCCAAATCCCAATTTTATCTGGGCACAATTCCCTATTTGTGAAAAAAATATGGTTTTAGTTATTTTCTGTCATGGCTCCCAGAGGCCTCTAAGCATGGGCACTTATAAATAAAAACTTATTATTGTTTCTTATTTTGTCCTTGAGCAGGGAAACAAAAGGCAGAAGGAAACAAAATGTGAAACTAAACACAAGAGCAATTACAAAAAAAAAGTTTGTCATAAATATTTTGTGTCTCTAGGAAGGAAATGAAATCCCTCTTCCCTAGTTAACTAAGTTTATTTCTCCAAGCTTCTTGCTTGCAATGTTCTATTATTCAGAAGTATCAAAGAGTACTTTTAAGCTACCTGTTCCGATTTATTATAATCAAATCACACAAACATCTAGAAAGTGCCCACCTCGCCTATAACAATACATGGGAAAAAAGCAACCAATCTCAAAAAATCTCATGTCTTTGTCAAGCACAAAGAAGCACAAAATCTATGTCTGCCTCTCAGGGAGAGCAAGGATTTATATGTGCCTTCCTGGTGACATTTATTTAGGACACTTGCTATTGCTCCTGTTTCAGCCAACAGCACATGAATCACAGAACCAGAGGAGGACCAGCTACAGTGGACATGGTTTATATTTTCAGCTGAGAGATGTGGAGGTCCTATTCTTGGATTATTTCTAGTTTTTAATCAATGGGTGTCTAATGCAAAATACAAGAAAGTTCAGTGAGTAAGTGCTGGAACCAAACCTGTCGCTTGCCAGTTGAATGATGAAACCATCACTTGCCATCAGGCTACCTCCAGTTTGCTGGCTTTCCTTTGCTGGAGTTACAGGTCTCAAAACAGTCACTTATGGTGGGGAGGGAGGGGAAGGAAACCTGCTGTCCCAAAGATTATATATTCTTGTTTGACAAGAAGGAATAATGGGTTTAAGAATCATACTGACTAAATGCCAAGGTGTAGAAAGGTAATTCCCTTTCTAACTACAGATTGTTACTGAAATCAATTAAAAATGGAAAATAACAATACATTTTAAAAACAACGTCTCCAGCAACATAGCAGACAAATAGGACAGGGATAAGAGATTGCAGTGCAAACCTAATGACACTTTTTTGATCTGTTTGGCATACTAACAGGTATTTCCTCTCAGCACGTATAAAAACTACATGGACAGTTATTAAACCTGAAGTGATTTGAAAGGCTGCACAAACCCCTTCTTCAGAATACTTCCACTCTAAGAAGTACTTTATTATCCTTTACTCCAAATTTGCTTGTAATATCTTTCTCTTTTTTTTTTTTGCATCACTCATCTTTTCCTTAACTTGTTGAAATTGATGAGTTTGAGATCACTTGTACTAACCCTCCATTAGCCTCGCAGTTTAATAGGCAATTACTCTGTTTCAGCATGAAAACAAATTAAAGCATATACTGAGTGTTTTCATGAGGTGAATCATCCTACTTAAACTAATCACTAATCAACAGGTATGTTTGCTATCTTATTGCTAAGAACATTAGGGAAAAAAAACACAAAACCAACAAAACAAAAAAAAAACAAAAACCCAAAAAAAAAACCCACAAAAATCCCCAAGGGGGAGGGGGGGGGGGGCGGAGATCAACAAAACCTCTCCATCCTTCCAATTTGCTGTACATTAAGCTACAAAGAAAACATATATTCCTGCTTTGCACTTCCAACTAATCTTGCACAAATTACATCAGGTGTATATGTGCAGACACAAATGCAACTTCAACGAAGTTATTTATTTGGCACAGATTTCCACTCTTGAGACATTAGCTTTATTTATTACCTCCTCCCCCTGCAAACAATTGCCTGGAGTTAAACATTACATTGTGCCTCATGAAATCAGGCACTTAGAGCTTGAGTTAGATTCATCTATTGATGCTGCCCATTCAAACAAATAATTTATTAAATTCAGTGGGCCTCATTCTGCAGTAGTCTTCAGCCAAATAATGAGCACATCAACGTGTAGGTACATAAGTTAAATAGTTAACAAATACGTATTTATGCATATGTCAGTGTAACTTATAATTTTATACTTCAAAACATTTGCAAATTGTTTTCTTTGTTACGTACTCCCTCACATGCCGCTGAAGTCAATTTGGACTTTTTACTTAGGTTTCAATGATCTTTTGATCATTGCCTTAAATCAAGCATTATTAAATTACATTCCAACATATGTTCAAATAATAACACTCAGTTATAAAATAAAAATCTGCTAATTGATCATGAGTTACAAAACAATTTTGCAGCAAGATGTGTACTGATTGCTGAACTCATGAAGAGTCATGGTAAGTTCCCAGGACCACTGACATTGAAGCAGCAGCTTCTCACATAATCACATCACTTCAGTTTAGCTCCAAGGAACTGGTCCAAATGTATGAGAGACAGGAGGCAAAAAGCAAGAGACAAGCAGTAGAAGGGAGAATTCACAGAAACTAATTTTCAAGCCCTCCAGAGAGACTTAGCAAAGCACCAAAACCAGGCTTCTGCTTTGAATCTCCCACTAGAGTCACCTTTTCCTCCACAAACTATAGAGCGCCCTTAGAGACACAAATACTCCTCTCCTCCTGTTTTAGCCACAGAACTTGACGCTTAAAAGCCACTGATGATACAATGTTCTCACGCAGTATGAGAAAACATATTACATTATTAAAAGTAAAATAACAACATACTTTTCATGGTCCCATCTTCCTCTTCATCATCATCGCTATTTATTACCATGGTCCCCAAGTCCGATTCTAACATAGTACTGTTGTGTTCAATCATTGTCTGAGCGCCTTCACTCATCGTGCTTGTGGCCCTCATGGTACCAGCACTCTCCGAACTGGTCTTCACCATGGTATGAGAGTCCAGCTCATCTTCATCCTGTGAAGAAACATTTGTCAGAATGCAGCAGATCATTTTAAAAAAAAAAAAAGTTAAGAAGCAATCATTTAGATGCTTATTCATTAGTTTTATATCTCCATGTGACCTAGTTGTACTGCTAGACTTCCAGGCTTAAAACTTTAAAAGAAATCTCAAAATAAAAAATGTTCCGTATAAAGGAAGAATAAAAGCTTTCTTCTTTCTCACAGATGTACAGCAGGATGGATATACCGGACATGTGGCCCACACACCCACTTTGCATCAGCAGCCAGTTTTGAGTATCTCGGTGATTTTCGTGACCCATTATACCTCCTTGGGTTCCAAAATCAGCACCACATTTTATAGAAAGTAATTTGGTTGTTTTACAATGGACTATCACCAAGGATTTGTGCTGATCACCCTCAACTAAATATCACGCCCAGCATCTTACATTATGCACAGCACCCAGATGACAGACACTCATTCAACTTAGGTGTTAAACAATCCTCCAAAATAGTTTTGGAAGTCCACCTCAGAAACAGAAAATCAACCTGGCTTACTTCAAGTATTTAGTTCTCTTTAAAAACCTCTGTCACGAGAGTGAGAAAAATGACTTGTTGATACTATGTAGAAAAATATCTGTAAAGCACATACTTAATCAACAAAGTGGGTGGGGAGCTAATATCATGAAGAGATACAATAGCATTATGAATCAGTGACAATAATGGGCCAGGAATGTGAAACAAAGAACTAATGACAGTCCAGTTAATGAATTATAAAATTCATATGGAATACCAATATTTGAAAACATTAATGGAAAATCCCACTCCTTTCCAAAGTCTGATTTAGATTATATGTACAACATCACAGCATTTCAGGAATAATGTGATGGCCTATACACATTTTCTATATGAGTAAAATACTCAACCCAAGCTGGGAGGGGAGGGGGGCAGGGAGAAACAAAAACCACAAACAAACAAACAAAAAAAACCCAAAAAACCACCCCACCCAAGCCCCAAAACCCTACAAGGTCTGGCACTTTCTATTTCTTATGGAACTCATTCCTTTCCTTTCCTGTTATTCCCTGACACAGCAGACAATTTGCCTCTAATATAGACATAAGTGCACGAGCCAGCTACATTGCCTGAGTGTCTGTTTCTATAATGGTTGGTCTAAGCAGATACTGAGAATTGCAGTTAGTAGCGATACCAATACACCAGCTCCCAAAAATTATTCTATTACGTCTCAACTAAGAGACACAAAAATCGATCTAATTTTGATTCAGAGAGTCTGGCTAACAGCATAACATAATGAAACCATGATACAGATCTAAATCTGTGATTAAAATTTCAAATGTCAAAAGAATCATTCTTTTCTGGATTATAATTTGTAAAAACACTAAAGTTCTTCATTTGCGTTCTTTCTGGGTTTTTTAGTTGCATTCTAAAACACTATATTTAGTACCCTACCCTTATAAAAAACTACGATATTCCCAAAGATACAGATAGTTTACAGCTACAGCACTAGAGGACTGTGCCAGTAGATACAGATAGTTTACAGCTACAGCACTAGAGGACTGTGCCAGTAAACAAATGAGAATATTTTAGTACTGCTCCTCCTGGTGGCAACTTTAATTTTCTTTACTTCTCCCCCACCTGCAACATTCTTGCTAACCCCAGTGGGTTTTACAAGTTATATTTTTCCCTTTCTAACAAGGGTACTCGGAAAGTAAAGTCAAAAAGTGTCTTTTTGCACTGCATTTTAGAAGTGCCAGAACAATTAAGTTATTATTTCCAAGTGCTTCTTTCAGTACTGCAATACAATGCACAACTGCATACTCACAACGTACTGATACTTCTCCTATTAAGCGCTACAAATGTGGCGCCTCTAACATACAGGCAAGCAAATCTCTGAGCTTAAGGCACAGTTACATTTGATTTACAGATTTGCTTGACTAATATTAATATCCACTTGCAGTGCATACGGTCCTAAACTTACTAAAACTGAAATCAGAAATGCAACAAACATTTTCCTGAGGCTTAAAAGTTTTATTTTAGAAGTTAGTGAAAAAAAGTGATGGCTAACAATAAGTACAAGTATGAAATGGAGTCCTAAGTGACCATTTTCATATCTTCTGCTTCATTAAAAACACTGATATTTTATTTCTTCAGTCAGATCAAGTATCTGGATTTGTTCCAAAGAACAGCATTTCATTTTCCAGTCTAAGAGTGTCAAAAGCCTTTATCTTACTCTTGTTTCTCGGCAAAGAGAACAGTTATCTTCTAGTACCTAGAAGACTAAGGATCACAAAAGCCCACCTCAGTACTAACAGATAGTTGTCCCAAAAAGGGATGTACATGACAATTTTGATCAGTAGTGTTTTTCCCTAGATCAGGAATGATGTACTGAGAGAGAGCAATATAAAGTTTTTTTGGGGCCTGTGCATGCCCCAAAATAATTAATTTTGTGGGTTAAGCCAGATTGCTTCCAGAACTATCATTCCAGTATTTCTCACAAATATGAGATTTAGCGAATATGGCAGTAGACTATACTGGATCTGAAAAAGTAACTTTATAAAAATATCCATTGGATCCGAGTTATGTAAGTGCACATTTACATGAGAGATGAAAGTGATTCCTTCATACAAATTCTGATTCATGCTTTACAGTTCGTAAATATTGATGTAGAACTTCTGATCCCTTGTTAAAAAAAGGTAAACTCACTGATTAAATAAAGACAAACACAATCTCAATTTTAACCAGGAAAAAAATATAAGGTATTAAAGCTGAAGTGTCATGTTCTCATACTGTTTACGAAAACAGATCCAAGAATCAAGCAATAAAACCAGCTAACTGTGGAATTAAACTGTCTGCCGTTCTCTTGCGTACAAGTAATAAGCAGCAAACTTGTATTTGACAGGGGTTTCTGATACACAAGTAGACAGCAACAGAAAAAGCACATGAGCAAGAGTGCTAATATCTCTTGAAATGCTACAGAAAATACAATAAACTACAGAAACTCTGAACAACATTACAGCATAAAGTAAGTACACGTAAAACATTGCCAATACCCCGCAACCCTATGGGACTGACTGTTTGGATCTCCTTATTTACCAAAATAAGTTGGAAGATTATCAAAACCAACCCTTAAAGCATGAAAATGCAATCATAGCGACTTGATTATCAGGACAGCCAATTCAAAAAGACTTCAGCAGAAACAGCACACAAGACTTCACAATATGCTTGTAATGTATCACAATATGCTTGTAACGGATCACAATGTGCTTGTAACATAAAAGATCTCATCATCACATGAGAAGTTTTCTCAGAAAAGATGGCCTTGCACATCATACCTGAGTCTACATCATGATAGAAGCAAATGAGCCGAGGTGATAAAGATTAATGGATTTTTCTGTTGCATTTTTAACATTCATAGGAAAAAAAGGGATGAAGACTGACAAAGAAAAAACTAAACAAGACAAGCAAATATGGCAGCTTGCCTTTAAAATCTCTGTAACCATGGTTTGTTCATGTAAAAAGAACACTAGAGGGCACCAGAGACAGCTAACTAGGCTGCAATACATTAAAAGGAAGATTTACATGCTGGCAAAATTTAGTATCCTGTAAAATAATTTCATTTACTATTAACACCTCATCATCACCTTCGAGAAACGTGGCTGTAGTCACAGCTATCTTTTTGTAAAAGCACTATAGTAGCTACATAAACACATAATATAGTTTGGTCAAGAACAGGGATTTTGTAAAAGTTCCTAACATTTACAAAGCCTAACTACAACCCGAGTATATGCTTAATACTGAGCACACATTTAAGCTTAGACCCATCAGCAAAACCAGTGAAGACTTAACTCTCAGCACGCACTCAAATCCTGTCAGATTCAATAGACATATGTCACGAAACAATGTTTAAGCTTGTTTCCTACCACCTTTTAATTGATATACCCAGTAACAACGACCTGTTGCTCACAATTACCTCCCTATGTTTACTCTTCCTATAATCGGTTTCTGGCTCTAAATTGCTGTGGATCTTAACAATATGCTCTTAAAAAGCTGTTTATGCCCCTTGGGTAGCTATGTTTCGCTCGACAAAGTCATCTTTACATATTTCTAACTTCAGGACACTTAAAGGACTGCAATCAAATTTAATAAGCACATATGTCACAGGCTCTTTGGCTTAAAGGAAAAATGCTATGAAAACAGAAAGTTTTAACACTGTCATGCAAAGTTACATACACACACACACAGATACATAGATATATCATATACATACAAACACATGAAAGATGCATGAAAGTAAATATAAAAACCTTCAGAAAAATACAGCCTAGTGTATCGGATTTAAAATACAGAATAACTCAAATGACTCACTAGTTCCTTTAAAATAACTGTATAAATATTGTAAAAACATCAAGGAATAATTATAGCAATTATTTCTTAGGGTCTCAAGAGACAGACACCAACTCCTCATAATTAATACATGATTAACTAAAGAAACTTTTGTATGAATGAATAAATAAGCCTACATATAGGAATACTTGATTATTGATGGTTGGCTGAGTTGCTGATAGTTGTCAACAACTAAGTGTCTAACAAAAACAAAAACGGAGTACTGAAGTAGTAATTCCTTGTTTGAATATTCTAAAATAATTAAGCATTTCTCACATAATAGAGGTATTAAAATGTAAAAGAAAACATACAGGAAGAGCTGCCTGTTAGCTCATTCCTTTAAAGATCCACAGAAATAAATATTTAGACATGTTTCCTGTGAGCTGCCAGGCAACGAGTTACTTTACATTCCCATAATACAGCTGCCCAGCCTCAGCATCCAATTCACATCACACTTCAAAAAATGCACAAGAGGAGAGATTGGTCATGTTTAGTAATGCTTAAACTAACATTTAAACTTTGATATTGGGATTAACCTTCTGTAGAATACACCACTTGCAATTTTTGGTTAATTAAAAAAATCTGTACAATTACCTCAGCACCTATCAAAACATGTCAGTTTGTCAGAAAGGATTCTCATCACACGAGCAGCTCTCGTAACAGGCATAAAATCAATTCAGAGCACACTATTTGTAATGATATTGTATCTCTCTGGAAGGATACAGACATGAAGACTGTATTCAACCTGGCCATTTATTTACAGCTGCTAATACGAAGGTTTGAACAGCAAAAAATACTTACAATTGACAACTTCCCATACTATAAAATGTTCACAGAAAGTGGTAAAAATGAAAAATAAGAATCAATTTTAGGGATGTGACTCTTCCTCACTTGAAGGAAAACAATCTGAATTGATCCTGAAAATTAAGCACATAATTGTGAAATCTTTGCATCTGATTAATTCTCCAAAACCACCCACTACTCCTCTCCAGTCTACTTTCAGCTATGTGAGTCACTCATAACCTGAGTGCCCATTACAATACATATATGGCTTTAAGAGGGAATTAAAGCTATAAAAACATGTTCAAATGTAACTTAGGGTTAAATCTGGTTTCCTAACAAAAAGGAACATCATAGAACATTTCACACCTTTCTTCTTGATGGGTCCCAAAACACATACCAGTGAGTAATGAGCACAACTACTCACACTTTACATAGGAAATTCTTGGGGGTTTAGATGAATAAATTCAAGTCCCCGACAGGTTAACCGAAACCATTCTTTTTCAATAGTATATGGACTCAATTCACTGCCCATGAGAGACCTTTAACATTGACAGACTCTACTTAACACCAACATCAATATTTGCTCTTGCTTTTAGGTGTTATTAAATATGCATTTCTCCAGGTTTGAGTGTGCCTTTGCACTTCTACAGTGAGGACTTCACGGTGATATCATTGGGAAAATCCTCTTCTAAAGTATTATTTTCCAAAATTTATGTGCTAGGTGGCTATTACTTTCCAAGTGAACAGTGACTCCAATTCCATATACAATCTGAAAATGTTTAGAGATATTAAAATATGAAGAAATAGACACATGACTTACTGTCAACTGCTACTACACAAGGTAACATAGGGACTGACATTATCTCTTTCTAGAACTGCTGCCATCATTGCATGTTCGCTTATCAAAACCTGTATTATCATTTAAACTGTATGTTCGTGTAGTCATGCAAACTACACACAAGCAGCCCTGTATTTCTTCAGGGTTCTGTGGAAACTGTTACATAAGAAGTAGGAATGTGCAATTGTTATTTATCTTCATACTCGAAGGCTGGACTGCTGACTTCATCCACTACTGTATACCAAACTGGCACTGATATTATCTGTTTTCCCCTTCCAGAAGGGAAAGAATAAACACTCAGTTAGAAGTGTAAAAAAGAACTGGTTTATTGTTTTTTTGGCCGTTCCCCAAACAAGTTCCAAATTAAATGAAAGACACAATCTTTGAGCTTATTTTGAAATTAAACATTATTTCAAATTGAAGTGGGGGCTTTTGGGGGGTTTGTTGTTTGAGATTTTTTTAAATGACAAACACAAATGTTCCAATGCTTTCATTTTATTCTTCTGGTTTCTATCTTGGTTTCCTTTAATAACTTGTTGGTCCATTGATCAATCTCTGCCTAGTATGCTTTCAAAACTAAAATCTGTGCTGTCCAGAATTTCACCTAATTCAGGCCTCAATCACACCTACATGTTGCTCAGGAGTCTTCTAGCATGCAGTACATGAATAACACGAATTCAGGAAACACGGTACAGAAAAATTCTCTGATTAAATAAAAAAATTGTAACAGTTTGTCCTGCTGTTTCCTAGTTTGGCTAGCTTTGTGCTTTTAACTGATCAGAATCTTTTGTGACTGCAAATGGACAAGATGCTGGTGTCATCTCTCAAATGAATCTGGATTTCTTACAACCATGTACTGCATTGAAATTCAGTTGCAAGACATGGAAAGTCTGTATTACAACCAAACAATTATTAAAACCAGTTCGGAATAAGATTAGTTCTGCATTGTGACAACATGAAAGCTATTCATAGGTCCCTACCAAACATGGAGTTTCAACAAACTGTGTTTGTCAACAAGGAGATCCCTCCTCACCTCACCGTCAGTATTCTTCATTTCACTCACTTGTACCCTCACTTTTTCTATTAAAGCTAAGTATTTCCAAACTTTTTTTAACCTCAAGGCTTACCAAGCAATACAAAATTATTAAAGGCATATATTTACTAATAGTAAAAGTCATACTTACTACCAAATATCACATTAACAGTTTCAACAGAAGTAAAAATTTAATCCTAATTACAAACCTTATCACAGATTAGTTTTTAGAATCATAAAACCATATGAAAGCTTAGGGAACTAAAACATCTCAACTGCATAAAAGATCACAAACAAAAATCTTTTTAAAAGTAGGAACAAAAATCCCTTTTTACTTAATCTTTTTATAATGGCAAGCTTTTTCAAAAGTTCAACTATTCAATATAAACCTTACAGCAAAAATACCTGAACATCCTCTTGTCTATTACAAGATATTTTTGCAGTAGTAAATACATGGTGGCTTATAGTCTTCCTTCAATAAAGCTGATGGAGCTAAAGGGAGAAAAGGCACAAGACCTCTCCAGAGTAATCTCCAGGAGTAATGAAATTTATCTATCCATGATCAGGATAAAAAAATACGAAATTATCACACTGACAAGTGCCACTTCGCACTTTGCCAGCAGCACCAGCTAGTACTTCCCTTTTGTTTGCTCCACTTACAAGTGGCATATCTTCTTAACCTTTGCATGTGGTCTTCTTCTACATTTGGAACTTCCCCCAAGCTCAAAGAGCATTCCTTCCCCCTGCTGAAGTTTACAAGAATGACACAAACTATTTTAAAAAAAAAAAAATCCATTTTCTCTGCTATGAGCAAAGCTGGCCTTTGCTGGAGAACTAGTTAAACTCTCAATCACCTTACCATGGTATTACAAACACATCCGCTGAATTACTGTCACTTCAAAGGCGCATATAGGTCTGTAGCAAATACAAGACAGCCTGACTTACCTTAGCCCACAATGAATTTGACTACAGACTATTTCTGTAGCCTAGTCTACTACTGGACCTCTCTCACAGCAAGCAAAACAGATTGTAAGGATTAACCTTTCTGTATTTTCCCCAAAGAAAACAGAATAACCTGTTAAGCAGACTTAGAACGTGTAGTTCAAGCAGTTACCACCCCTTAGCAATATGCAGTAACCACCTATTTCAACTCTTAAACTTGTCTTCTTATGCTCTAAAATATTAAGGGATAGTTTGCATTAATCTCTTTTGTGCTTTGTATTCAGCCTACCTTCAATGTCACTTTAAGTCCATCCTTCACAAAGTTTACTTTGCATTAAAATAGACCCATAGAGGCAGATAGCTTATCTTTCTGAGGAAGCAAACTACTTAGCTCAAAAATGCAACTGCAAGGCCTTATGTAATTATGTCCAAATGCAATATATTATGCACTCAATATCCAGGATCCACCTCTCTTAACATCTCCTGCAAACATCATTTGGTATTATCTATTAATTTTAGTTAATCAACTATAGCCTGTAAGTCAGCATCACCATAGAAAACTAAAAAGGAGTACAAGACATAGGATGATAAAACTATTTCTAAAAGAACTCAAATAATTAACTCAAAGGATACTATACAGCATAATGTGCATGTTCAATGTATTTTATTATTTTTTAAAAATAATTCTGAAGTCTTTTACAAGTACAGCAGTACAAAGGGCTTGCCCTAACAAACATACCCTCCTTTTCAAAATGTCCATATTGCTGAAGTTTTCATCCAGACTCTCTCATCCTTCTTGCCTATTTGTCATCTTAAAGTCTCATCTAGTGATCCCTCCACTCTAGGTAACAGAGCCACAAAGGTTCATTTTCCAACTTCTCCCCTTCTGTCTCTCATTATGCTGAAGTCATACTCTTCATTTTTCTACTACCTTTCTTTTCTGAGCTGACTAGTCTCATTCACAAGCCCCCTTTCTATCTATCATTTCATTCTGTACTCAGAAGTCAGCTTCACCTCAAACTGGCCTCTTCCAGTACTCACCTCTTAAGTTTTCAAACCCTTTTATTCCTTTCTTAGCAACCCAGCTACTGGCAGGGCTGCCTCTAGCCCTCCGCAAGACTATCATTATTGTCCTTTAAAACTCCTCTACATCATGATCCTGAAAAAAAAATTTAGCAATGTATGCTAATGCCAGAGCTTCCCATGCCGACTAATCTTTTATCTCCTCTGCCTGTGCCCCTCTGTTATCCACACTGACCTTCTGCCTTATATTTAAGAGCAATTTCTTTCAAGCGGAGGCTGACTTCTGGTTCTGGGTTTCTTGATGCTCATGCACTGGTATATGATTACAGCCTCTAAAATTCTGTTAGCATAAGTAAAAAATGACAGGCTTAGCATTTCCATAGACTACAACTACACTTATTTTTAAGAGTAATACAACCTTGTAGCAAAGGTGGCTAATGGTATCCTGGGCTGCATTAGACAAAGTGTTGCCAGCAGGTGCAGGGAGGTGATCCTTCCCCTCTGCTCAGCACTGGTGAGGCCACACCTGGAGTGCTGGGTCCACTTCTGGGCTCCCCAGTACAAGGGAGACATGGGCATACCGGAGAGAGTCCAACAAAGGGCCATAAAGATGATTAAGGGACTGGAGCATCTCTCCTATGAGGAGAGGCTGAGAGAGCTGGGGCTGTTCAGCCTGAAGAAGAGAAAGCTCAAGGGGGACCTCATCAATGTGTACAAATATCTGAAGGGAAGGTGCAGAGAGGATGGAGCCAGGCTCTTTTCAGTGGTGCCCAGTGACAGGACCAGAGGCAAGGGACACATACTGAAACACAGGAAGTTCCCTCTGAACATCAGGAAACACTTTTTTTACTGTGAGGATGATCAAGCATTGGCACAAGCTGCCCAGGGAGGTTGTGGAGTTTCCCTCCTTGGAGACATTCAAAAGCCACGTGGACATGGTCCTGAGCAACCATCTCTACGTGGCCCTGCTTGAGTAAGGGTGGTTGGACCAGATGACCTCCAGGGGTCCCTTCCAACCTCAACCATCCTGTGATTCTGTTCTCTCAGCCCTGCTAACCAAAGATACTTCTGTTATTTTCAGATTTGAGGCACCTATCTTTTACGCTTGGTGACAAGCAGACTCTCACTGTCTTTTTAACTCATAACCTGTTCCCTGACTGCACCACATAAGTACATGGCAAAATTCCCATCTACTGCAATGGTAACACAAACAACAGATTCCTGTTATTTGGGAGAGAAAAAAAAGTGCAGTGTTGCATTCTGACTTTTGTACCCATGCAAGAAGCATGAGGAGTTGCTAAATACTTCTTCAGTTGACGTGGACCAAACTTCTGTTGTACCCTTCCCACCCAGTAGTGGGAAAGGGAAGGTGTACACCACATACTGAGCTGGCATGGATTGTTTTGTCCCTGCCTGGCAATCTGATTCCCCATCCGAACCTCAGACTAAGTAATTAGATGTCATACCTAATTTTGGGTTAACGCAAAAGACATCAACAACACCCAGGTGTTTGAGGTCTATAGTTCAGAAGGCAGTAGTAGGGAGGAAAGCATGCTAGTAAAGACATTAGGTTTTTATGTCAGTAATAAATCAGTCTCTTCAGAGATCAACTATTCAATATATCAAGTCAAAAACACCAACTCTGCATGTCAAGTCACACACCTCCACATAGGCAACATTTCCTAATGTAAAAAAAGAAAAATAATAATCCCAACCTTCCTTGCCTGTTTTATTACTTACTAAGCAAATACAATCCATAGTAAACCATCTTTATAAACACAAGCTACCAATACTCTTAGAACAGGAAAATATCCAGCAAACAAAAGACCATACTGTCTGTTGGGATACAAAATACTCCACAGAATCTGCTTGAAAACTATTCCTATATATAGATCATCACCTAACACTCTGTTACACGTAACAAGGATTCTACAATTTGGGATAGGGCAGACTGCATTACTGCACTGCTCTTCTCTGTTTGCTCAAGGCTGTAAGATTTCTACTAACATTCCAGTCTCCATCTTCTCTGTGTGTTATTCCTGAATGACCTTGGCTCTCATTGTATGTGTGGCAATACACTTCTTTGAAGCACATACTGCTGTATTGCACAATACTGCCCTAAAATAAATCATGTAGGGAGAGTAATAATGCCAGGAACACTGACTTATTCCTAACATTGCCAAACAATTCTAAATGCAACCTATTTATCACATGACCTGCTTCTCTCCTTAAACATATGCTGACAACGTCATCTGAAGAATGAAACACTGTCATCATTTTCACTTTATAGGCGCAACTTGATTCAAACCATATTGTAATCACTACTTACTGTGCTTCATAACTAACTATTCTGTGTATTAGACTTAAAAAAAAAAAAGCGCTAAGTGCCCTGAACTGAAAATTAAACCACTTGTCTAGAAGCCCATACATGAAAGTGGAATCTTAACAGTTTTTGTTTGGGGGTTTTTTGTTGGTTGGTTTTTTTTTTTTTTTTTTTATGTTAGTCTGAACAACTGAAGTTGACATGTTTTTTTTTCCCACCACCTAGAAAAACTTTTTACTAGGACATCTCATGGAATAGGGCTGAAAGCTGACTCATACGGCATTACTCACAGCAGCATTATTCATAAATAAGAGTGGAATACTCAGCCCTCATAGGCTAAAAACCAGGTAGAAACCTGTTAAAGAAAAATATTTTAACACAAGTACAGGAAGTAGGGGAAAACCAGCAACTCGTCTATAAAGTACAGATAGTTATAGGAAAAAAGAGGTACACACCGAATTTTCTTCCTCCTCTTCTAGTTCTCTCTGCTGTTCCTCATGTCGCTTTGCCTTTATCTCCATAGCTTCAGTGATCAGGTCCCTTAAAATTGAAACCGGCTTGGCATTCTTAATAAATGTATGCTAGGAAAAAAAAAATCATTCAATTATATAACATCATTATAATAGTTATGCTTCAGATGTAATTACAAGTATTATTCAATACCACAGATTTCAGTGATAAATAGTATTTTACATTACACAATAACTGAAATCTACACTAACACAACATACAATAACTTTTAGCTGCTTCATAACTAGGATTTTACTTTAACTAGTTTAATAACAGCAAGCCTTGGGAAATGTAATCATAACGACTGTTTTACAGTTAAGGATATAATTGTCCAAAGGAAGTGTGCAGTAAGCAGTAAATAAATAGAGTGGTGATTGTCTGACATAGGAAAACAAACTTTTTCAGATATTCAGTTACGGCATTTAATTAATCTTAACAAACTGCCAGCATAAATTAGTGGCTGTAAGCGGAGCAACTATGGCTGCCTACTTCAACAAACCTGTACTTTATATGTCATAAAACATTTCTTGACCTATAATGGTGAAATGTGGAACAAGCAAAAAAAAACCATTACTTTTAGCAAGAAGATTAATTTTTAACTCAAGGCCATTTAAAACATCACTTCTTCCTTTAAGACAATGTGTGCACAATACCTTTTTACCTTCGTTTTGCTGTCTAGTAAACACCTGTTGTTAGAAAAATTCTGGTTTTTGCATCATTATACACAAATACAATTTAGGCAAAACGTAATTCTAAGCACCTCAGAAATGTATTATTAAATATTAAAAAATTGCTCCACAAAGAACAGACTTGATGAAGCCTAGTGTCCTACAACTATTATCTATCTTCTCCCTTGATGTTTTAATTCAATTACTCTCCTTTTTCCTCCATAATCTTTCCCCACAAGCAGTACTTTCATTCCCACTCACACACACACACAGCACCTCAGCTCCATCACACATGCTCCGAATTCCAACTGGGGGAAAAGGCAACATGTACTTGTGCTGGACCCAGTATTTGGTTTGCTGGCCAGTAAGCGCGTGGAAGGAGGAACACTGAAGCTCCCCGCCCCCTACTTGCACACATCAATGCAAGTCTCTTCTACCCAGCTGCCGGTATTCAGCTAACCATACGAACTTCAAATCTTTAAGGTCTCAAGTACTGATTCATACATCACACAAAAATCTAAAACTTTCAATTTTTACTCTCCTTGCAGTCTACATTTTGGTGTTGTCACAGTGTGGAAAATAAAATATTCATAACATGACTTATGAATTTGATGATTTATTACTGGAAACTACTTTGCAACATTTTTATGTTCTCCTTGTAGTGGAGTTCACCGGAATTTAAATTTTAAAAGAGGGTATTGCTAGCTAGAGACAGAATAAATCTAGCATGAGCGTCTTACAGAGGAAATTTCAGATCAGATTCTTATGTAGACTGATGAACAAAGAAAATTAAGAATAGCATTTACCAATAGCAGTGAAAAGCATAGAAGAACACTAAATTATCCAAAAGTTTAATGAATTAGGAATCAGAAAAGTAAAAAGGAGCAAAGGACCTAGCAAAATTTTTCACTTCTGTCTCATTATCAAAACAAGCTTATTTACAGGGAATTTTAGATTCCATTTCAATCATCATGGAACCTATTATAATTTTTCTAGAAATCCCCTCCCCCCCCACGACTTTCACTACCTTTGTTTTTTGTTTTTCATTAGTTACTTGTAGGCTTATTATGACAGCCCCAAAGGCAGTGGATAACACAAATACCGGGCCAAAAGAGAAAACTTTCTTTGCGTTTTCTTTCTCCCACACACATCAAAAATGTGTGGCCCCTGTAAAATTATGTCCATTTCACAAAGACTAAATCTTTCTTGATAGATCAGTCCCTCCTGTTTGATTTTTGTAGTTCTTTGAAATTTCTCTGCTTTATTTCTCTCTCAGTACCAAAAAGATGCAACTGTTAAATTTCTGCAGCTACTGGAAGCTCAGGCCAGCGAGCAGGCAAAAGCCTGACACACCCTGCCCTGGCTCCATAGGTCCACACCACCAACTGTGGCTCAAATTTAGAAGTGCCCACTTGGTATAACTCAGCCCAAGAACAAACTCATTACACTGTCCATCTGCATCAGACCCTTCTAAGACACAGAGCAATGTGTCTGCTTAATTTGACATGACCAGAAGGAAAGATTTAATATACTCCGTGGGTGGTCCACACTGAAGGGTAACCTGGGCTCAATTCCTCTACTTAACACTTGCCTAAATCCTGAGATCTATTGAGGGCCTCTAACCACGAAGCAAGGATCCTATTTTAACAGCAAGAACCAGCCCTAAACTGTGTAAAGACCAATTAATTTTTAGAAGCAGCAAAGGAGATATAAAGTGGGGGTAGAGATACAGGAGCTGACAGAGAAAAGACCACAAAATGCAAAAGAAATAAGGCATGATAATAGTTAAAATGAGATTTGCCCTTAGAAATGTTCACAACAGTTCTTGTTTGAGACTAGAGGAAAAAAGCCATAAAACATGTATTTCCTCAGTAACTTAAATACTGACCTGTAGCAGCTGTGTTGCTGTAGCTCTTTGTTCAGGATTTTTCACTAAGCATTTCTTCACAAAATCTGTGAATTCATCAGACCAGAGCTCTGGCTTCCGGAAGGTTGGAGGGGGATTTGTAGGAATCATAAAAATAGCCTAGATAAAAATCAAACAACAATAGCAAGTTTAAACAAAACACATCAGCACAGCACTGAAGCCAAGTAAATGAATTGCTTTATCCACCTTTCTTATCAGGCTGAGAATCTGAAAGACAAAGTTTAAGTTAGGATTTCCACTCAGATTGAGATTCAGGAAGCAAATCCATCTGCTACTAATGTAGCTACTTCCCATTAGATTTTCTCTATTTAAACTGTACCCCGTTAAGCACATCACTCATTATTTAATCTATTGCTGTTTATCAATCTCAAGAGGTGATTTTGTTTTTTCGGAAATTCTTAGTAGCAGAAATGACAGCACTGCTTGTTTAAACAGACACATATAAAGTTGCTGTGAAAAGCCAAGTTCACCTTCTCCTCTCTTAACTACATGTAGTTTTACAGAAGAATTGCTGACGAAATTTGGTAGGACTACCATTTCCTTTTGCATTCATAATTCTTCAGATGTGGTTTTAAAACTTGCTTTTCCTAATGAGATTCAGAAACATATGCTAAAAGACCTAAGACAACACTAAAAGATGACAAAAATAAAATAATCAAGTAACTTGCCTACTAGCAGTGAGAATTTACTTGCATTTGAAAAGGCGGCATTTTACCTATGTAACAGAAATTTCACACTGTCGAGAAACATATGCAGACAGATTTTTCAACTAGGAGAATAGATTCATGGTATATAAAAAAATGTTTGTCCTACTTAAGATTATACATACTGTGCCATTTTCTTTATGATTTTTTCCAGGTTCTCCTCTAATTATAGATTTACACTTGTAGGGGAAAAAAAAGCAGTACAATTCTGAGAGACTACCGTAAAATAATTGGAAATTTTGAACTTCTGTATGTAATATCTCAAAGGCTTTCAGTATCATAGCTTAAGATTTACACATGACAAGCAACACACTATTCAGAGCTAGGACTATTGACAGAAGTAATAAGATATTATTTTCTTGTAAAACCAGGTTCAATTCAACTACATTTTCCAAAGTGAAAGGGAGTAAGAGTTCTACATTTGTTTTTCTACAAGCATAGGCAGAATTATGTACTCAGAAAAGGGGAAAAAATTGAAATGAGAGATTATGCACACCGTTAACATAGTATGGGCACCAGAAGCTTCAGGCTATGCTTGAAACATAGGGAGAAGGGAGAGGAAGCTTCCTGAGATTTTATCCATAACTTTTCTTAAGATGTCTGACTGGCCTTGAAAGTTGGGTTAACTTGTTCAAACCCTCATTCTAAAATTCTTCTCATACGCTGAAGAAAAGCAGAACCCATGCAAAATGATGCAAAAACTGTTTACTATAATTTTAATGAAAAATCATTTCAGTACTGAATAGTTTGCTTTAATTCAAATACTTAAAACATTTACAAAACTCATTTCATTATCTGCCTAATACAAGAATTACAGGAAGAGACCCGGGCATTTTGTTTAATAAAGATGTATGCTGCAACAGCTTTACATTTTCAGTGGGCAGCCATGCCAAACGAGTGTATGAACTCAGATAGGAAACATGGCACTCTATTACCTTGTAATTGGCCTTACCTACTTCACTCTACTTCACTTACAATACAAGATTAATTGTCAGTACAAGTGAAGTGCTTCTGGTATAAAGCAGTGGCTAACAAATTTGCTGTTTCTGTCCTTGAAGGTAATGATCTCTTCTGAACTTTGAACTGATGACTTTTAATCTTATCTTTAGCTACTCTTCAATAGCTACTGCAGAGCTAGCTGTTAAAGCACACAGCTGTAACAGAAGACTAGTAACTTCTGTTTATGTGGTGTCAAAATGTATACCTCCTGTTTGATAATAAACATTGACCTGTCTCTCAGCAGGTAAGCAAAGCTTAGTTTCAGAGTCCTACTCAGCTCCAATGTTCTGGGCAAAATATTTGCCTTTGCCAATTATTTTCATCAACTACACAGCAATTAAGAACCACGGCAAAGAAGTGACTTCTTTATAATTCACAAAGGACAATGAGAAGAAAGAGGGAATTCATGAATCATTCTTTTATGGCGGGTAATAAAAGTCACAAAAGGAGATATTCAAGAGCTAGAGTTCAGGTCCTAAATCCACATTTATGCTTTGTATCTCTGTTGAAAATACCTACTTCAGAAACACGTACATTTATTTAATGCTTAAACTGTAGGCTTTTTTAAATCTAGGTATGTGACATGAGCTGTGTTAGCTGGAAAAAAAGTTTAGATGTGTTTTTGTAATACAAGAAAACATATAGAAACTATTTATTCCAAATGTTTAGTCCAATTTGTTAATTATGCCATACACTTGCTAGCATGTACACCTCCTCCCCAGCTCTCAGCACTCCCTTTCATTAACTAGCCTGAAATGCTGGTTTTCAATTCCATCTTCCTCCTCTACTTCCTCATTTTGGCTTGCATATCTCTGCATAAAAGTTAAGCTCCCTCTCTTTCAAAACACTCTATGATTTAGCTTCCAACTACTTCTCTTTCCTTCCAAGAAGCTTGCAAAGCAATCACTGGAGAATTATAAAGCTAGTCCCAAATCTCCAGGAATAAAAACAAAACACTTATCTGACAGGAACTTATTCCTCATTTTTGCTTCCATTTCTTGTCAGATACATCTTTTCTATCTTAGAAGAACTCTGTCCTATTTTAAAACAAAACTAGGCTGTTTCAGTCACTCTGTTCCATGGGTGCCGAGGGAAGCAGGAAACCTAAGAGACTCGTTTTTTTCATGCTTCTTTCATCTTACCCTGTATTTCTCCACTCCCCGTGTTCTCCCAGACTATTACCTGTAGTAATTTTTTGCTTCCACTCCACTTACAATTTTCTCGAAAAGTTTCCCACAGATATTGATATTAGTTCAGCTCTCACAGTAGGGCTGATGGCAATGCTCATACAGCCAGCGTTAAGCAATTGTTGCTTAAAAGAAAAAACAAACCAAAACAACAGCAGCAGCTAGCACTGAATGTAAGCTACCATCCACCCAATTACGTGGGCTAAACTGGCAGTAACAACTGCAGGAAACGTTAGGAGGAAATTGTTCAACAGATTGGGCAGGCTCTGACATACTACAAAAGAGCTGGGGCTAATTCTTCTCTCCCACCTTCAAC
>NW_008824866.1:461592-470362 GCF_000699105.1 Pygoscelis adeliae | reverse complement strand
GTCTTACTCAAGTAACACATCAAATATACAGCCATGGTGTTAGATCATATGACTTAGTCTTCAGTTTTAACCTTTCAATCATCTTTTTAAAAAAAAAAAAAAAAATCCCTAAGCTACAAAGACATCAGAACTCAGGCCTGAGGGACCATGGCAGCTTAATCAGTGTTTGTCTTCACCTGTCTGTAACAGAGAGCCCATTCCAGATTTGTCCTGAACCGGCCCTATCACCTCTGAACCTTGAGCCCAACTCTCTACTTTGAGTCATCTTTCATACGTTGCTCTAAGGCAAGTCCTACACCCTGCAGTGAAACCAGAATCCAAGGCAAATTACAGTATATACATGACAAAGGATGAGAGGGGGGGAAAGATACATGATCCAGGGCAGCTTTCAGTGGCCACTTCTGAATTGAGCACTAGACAATCTAACACAGTTTCTACCATAACCATTGCCTGGAAGCACTTACCTGCCCGATAACCAGCAGTTATGGTTAAACTGAATACTGGACTGAGGACCAGGTCTTAAGTGAGAGCAGAACGGCACAAGTCAGCACATGATTTTCTTTTTGTTATTCTTAAAGGGCCTAGCATTTTAAATGAAGTCCAGGCTGAAAACATTTTCTTCATGAAGGCTCTTTTATGGACAGTTTTATTGGCGTGAAAATGTAATCAGATGAATTAGGAAACGCCAAAAGAAAAATGAGACCCTCATATACCGCGTTTGGAATTTCCTAATCAGAAAATCCTTGCAGCTCATTCTTTCTGTCAGTCAGGGTAATACATCTGTATTTCACACAGCCCACGAACACATTAAATGATCAACGGTAATTTGGTAGAGATAATTTTGTCTTTCATTTTTTAGCTCCTTGAATAACTTATCTCTACTGCTTAGTTTAAATAAATGACTTGTCATAAATAGCAGAAAATCAAAAGAGTAACTTCTATTGTTATTATTTGCCCAGTATCATGAAGGAGACAGCAAAGATTTTTATATTGTGGCGATTTTATAATTTTCATGCTGTGAAGCTCCATTGCTAGAATCTACAGAGAAACTTTTTTAGAAAGAAAGTAAGGATACAAGACATTCACAGGCAGTTTGTGACTCCATAGTTTTTGGCACCACAATTATACTACCTAGTTTATCAATCTACTGCAGAAAACAAACTCCAAAATACATTTAAACTCAGTGACATATTTCAGAGTATGAAATCCTATTTAAGGCTGGGGGGGTTAACTATCGAATACTGTAACATTTTATTAGCTTTAGAAACAAAGAATCAGCTGAAAGACATTTTCTCTTCTTTGTGATAGATATCATAGAACTTCCCTCCCTTCTTGAAAAGCCTTCAAAAAGGCTATTGAAACACCACTAATTACTCAATTACAGTTCAACAGCTGTCTAGAAATGAAACACCAGCATGGACAAGAAGGGTGAGATACTAGCAGGTTCTACATTGGGTTTGCTTTGTTGAGCCTTTTTTTTTCTTTTAAATTCAGAACTACAAATTGTTACAACTAAGTTTTTTGCAAAACTTTGTAACAGTGAAAAACACCGTTACTGAACAACGCCTCGTGTTTAAAGACAGGGAAGTCAGTTATGATCTGCTTCAGTGTAGATAATAAATTTGTTAGAAGCAGCCTAAAAATCACCAGCTTCCTCCTCCCATCTGCAAACACAGTAGTTCACGAAGATCTAGTGTGCTTACATTTTTTTGTGCAGAATTACAAACAGGTCTGGTTCGAATCAGACATCTATCAGATGCCTGATCCAAGGAGATTGTCAATATCCCCCAAGTTTGATAAAACCCCTAACCGGAATCTGAATGCACAATTCAAAATGTTTGAAAAGCGTAATTATCTTTCTGTGTGAAATATTACTTCTGTTGAAGCAGCCAATACAAATTTTTACTCTTTCTTTTCAGAAAGAAAAAAGTGGCTTCTCAGTCACCACACCAATTCTCACTCATCCAATTATATCTTTCCTTTTTTTTTTTTGTTTGGGGGGGGAGGGGGGGGGTAAGTGCCACTCTTTACTAATCTCAGTGACAAGAGCAACATGAACTACAGAAAACAAGAAGGAACCACTCAAACAAAAACTGTGCATCCAATGGCCCATGCAGTGCTATTTTCTTCATTTTCACTGCCTGTCTCATACCTCACATACTTCTAACAGAGAAGTGGCTTGAAGAAACACACTAAAACAGAGCATTCATTTCAATTTTGCACAGGAAAAGCTGAACAGTTTACCCTGAATTAAAGACTAGAGAAATGCAAAAGTTGTCAAATAAGTTTCATTCTCTTTATGTACCACTAACACTTTTTTGAAACTGTGTGTCATAAAAAGCATTTACTGAAGATATATTCAGTGAATAAATACTCCAGACTGATCTAGCCACCCAAGGGAAAACTGCTTCTCCCGTATCTTAGCTAAAACACATCTTTTGTTTAAGCTAAAATATTGAAGAAGCTGTTATCAATTTAGGGGGGAGAAAAAGGTTCATTCAAGTTACTTATTTTTCAGTCATCTTTAATAATGAATTATCAAAAGAAAAATGTTTGGAAATGCCATCTGAAAAAACAAACAAACAAACCAACCAACCCCAGCAATTACATTATTCTGAAAGCTAGATCATCAAAACAGAAAGGAAACACTTTTCCCCTTTCACAAAATTTGAAAAACTGGTAGTACCAAATATTAAAAAACACCTACTCCTAGCAATAAAATTACATTTCCAACATCAAGCAAAAATTTCAAGATTCCTATCACTGTTCAACCAAAAAAAGGACTTTCTTCACTGAGAGTTAGCAATGACTGTTCATCTAACTGAGTAATAGAACAAGAACACCACGCTGTTACACCCACCTGCCTCACAAGCTCCCAGCAAAGCACAGCTAGAATTATCAACACAGGCCTAAATGCAGGAAGCGATAAGTAGAGATTTAGTCCAGAGAACTTCTGGACAAACAGTAACTGATACAGAATTTTTAATCCTAATGAAGGGAAATATATGTGGCACTTCACATGCAATTCTATTGTGCTCACCTTGATAGTTCTTTAGTAGTGACCACTGATTAAATCATGTACACAATACTACATACAGTAAAAATGACATTCGAATTATTTTAGGATAAAGTGACAGACACCTCACATATTAACACTAGGAACATTTAAAAAAAATAAAATAAAAGACTAGAACAGAAAAAGAAACCACACAACTGTTAGTAGTGGTTTAACAGCCATTCACTGTCACAAGCTTCCCTCTGGAATGATGACCTTTGCTGTTCAAAGCAAAGTATGATGCACTTAAGATCTAAAGTAATAAAGTAATAAACACAGAGAAAAGATACATAATGGAAAGAATAATCACATGATTAACAGAACAGATGGCTTACTGAAAGATAAGCCATTTATATTGACCTGTATATTTATTATTGCTAGTAAGTTCGTAACATTTTGACAGCATTACAATCGGTCAAGAATGTAAAGATACCAATCTCAAACATTTTGCAATAGTAAGTGCAACTGTAAATCTACTGAAAAGAATCAACCCTTGCCTTGTTAGCACCGTCATGCAACAGAACTGTGCCTCAAGATTCACCTCTGAACTTACTCTTTCTACTAAAGGTGGGAGTTGGACTCAATGATCCTTATGGGTGCCTTCCAACTTGAGATATTCTATGATACTTCCTTTAAAAGAATTGCTTTATTTTCAAAAGAATATTACAGATAATTTATTGTGTGACAACAGCTTGAAGAAGTCAACATTCTAAGGCCACATGTTCATTCAGCTTGTTTTTTTTTTTTACTGGTTTTAGACAAGCTCACTTATACAACTGGTTTTTACATCCCATCACATATCATAACTTTAAAGTTCTACCATATCCTGAGACAAATCTGCACTGGTATTTTTAAAAGGCAGAATTTATTACACTGGCTGTTATCCAATTAGCAAGACAAAGAGCAAGTTCCCCCTGCTAACTCATATAAAAGGATCATGTCATCTGCATATGTCTGTTCATTATCAAACCCTTTTTTCAGATGAGTAATAAAATATCTATTACCACCAATCTTTTCCCAGAAATATCACCTCAGCATGCTGTCCTACTGCCACTTCATTTACCAATATATCCAGGGTTTGGGGTTTGTTTGTTTGTTTGTTTCTGAAAGTTTCATGACCTCTCAAAAGTCATCACTTGTACTATCCAAAGAAATCTGGAAGCAACTCAACAAATGACTTGATGGAGTTGTATGCAAAGAAACATCTTTGTTTATCTGCAGTGGCATTCTTTTGGTTGGTTATTTCTTCTTCCTCTCCCTTCAAGTCCAGCAGACCTATCAATATTTTCCAGGCTTTCTTCCAACATATTTAAATAATTCCCTATGATTTGGGGAACTCTTCATGACTTTTGCCTGTAGTTTTTTTGGCTATTGTCTTGTCCCAACTTTCCATCTTCTACTTTAAAATGGAATAGTTTGAGTTTTTCTATCCAATCCAGTAGGGCTATTTCGATTTCCTGAACGCAACTCTTCAGCACAAAATACTCAGTTGAATGGCACAGATAGCAAGCCTTTAAAGAAGGGCAACAAATGTCTTTCGAAAGTCCATAGAAATGAAAAATAAAGCATGGCAATATCTGCAATCTCATGAAGGTTTTTTAACTGTTCTTTAGCTTCGTTGGGGGGAGGGGGGAGAGGTGTTGTTTCTTTGGGGGTTTTGGGGGGTGGGAGCGGGAGGGTGATAAGTGAAATTACAAAATTTTTAACGCAAAGGCATTCACTGAAAACAAAAATAATTTCAGGCTACTCAAGATTTTGTGCTTAAACTACCCCAGGCAGCTAACCATTTTGAAATTTTTTTTTTAATTGACATATAAAGGAATTTTCAGAGAAAAATACCTAACTTGCAAATAATCCCATACAGGTACAAAAGAGTATAATTACTTAACATTTTCTTGAAAGGTTATATTGAAAGTTCACATCCACAATAATGACAAGTCTCCACATTTTTACAGTGTCCAGGGACACACACACAAAAAAAAAAACCATGACAAAAAAAAAAAAATCAAAACACTACCAGAAAACAAGACAGTGAAAGCAGGTCTTACAAACACACACAAGAGCTTCAAACACCTGAAAGGAACTGCAGCATTCAGACACTATCTAGGACAGTATTTCCAACAATTTCACTCACCAAAAGGAAAACCTAAATGAACCACAAATTAATTCATGATTGTTATTCTGAAAAGTACGCTCAATCTCAGCATTGGGTGGGCAAGATACATTTAATCAGGAGGAAGAAGAAGGGTGCACGTGTGTATGCACATGTGATTTAAGATTTTTTTTTGAGCGGGGGAAGAGTTTTGTGGGCTTTTAAGGTAGAAAAAAAGAAATAGATATTGAGCTGTCTTTAGACTGAAAGAAGTATCCGATGTTTAACTTTCTAATTCAATTTTTCCTTGACACAGGCTTGGAAAATAAGGTATTTTTAAACATAGTTGTATAGGAGAAAATTTCCTTTTGATGGTGACAGGCAACACATCCTCTTCGTGAGGAAATCACCATAACAGAGAGATGGGGCCACTTCAGACCACTAGCCAATTCAAGGTTCTACCATAACCCTCAGGGAACTTCACCAATATTTAAGAGCCTCTCAGACCAAATTATACATTATGGCAGATCTTTGCTTGAAAGCCAGGCAATGCACTGCCTAAAGGATATTTCCTTGCCACACAGGTGTCCAGGAATCAAAAGAGGAAGAAGGTTTCTTCACGAATGTCGGTAGCTCTCTCAGATAGAAGCATCCTGCTATCACTTAAATCCGCCTTTTCACAGAATCTGAGAGATCTAGAACATGAGTCTAGAACGTGAACAACTTTTTCTTTTTTTCAGCACTGAACTTGAACAAGTAGTTTCTTATCAGTTACTAAACAAGGAAATGGTTCTGAAAGTGCACATTACATTCCTGAATCCATGGAATACTCTTGATCAATTTAGTCTTTCACCAGTTTTTTTTACTCCTGATTCAGTACTATCTTGAAAATTCATAGACATAATGCCTACGAGGTTCCAATTCTCTTATCCAGACTAAGAAACTTACTTTCCCTCCAAGAAAACTCCAACAATATAGCTTACTTTAATAATAAAATATTTTCTCTTCTTCCCACAGTATTTTCTGCAGTTTCTGAGAAAATGAGGCAGTGATTACATCCAGAAATATATTAACATTTACTGAGACATGAAGTGGAAAAACTGCATTTGCAATTTTATGTACTAATGAAAGAGTCAAGGAGCGAGTAACTTATATTTGTGAGAAAAAGCTGTAGTAAACTCCTTGGACATTAAATGTGAAACCTCTGCCATAACCACACACAGTAGTAATGACAGAAGGCATTCAAGAAATATGCAGTAGTTCTTCTTTATTCAGGATATGTTAGACCTCCAGCAGCCGTATTGTGTTCAGTTTTAGGCATTGCACTTTCAGAGATGTGAACCAACAGCGATGGTTCAAAAGAGAGCAACTATAATGCTTAGATATTTAAAAAACACAATCTGCAAGGAAAGATTGAATGAATTAGGATTGCTTAGTCTAAAGTGACTATAGTGAGAAACTTGGTAACAGCCTTAGACTTAGTGACTATAGTGAGAAACATGGTAACAGTCTCCAACATGTTAAACGCCACTTCAAAGGAGGAGAAAATACTCTTTTTTTCAAGTCTATAAAGAACAGAAGAAGAAGAGCTAATGAGTTTAAATTTCAACAAAGAATATTCAGGTTACAGAGCAGGAAAGTTTCCAATAAACTAGCTGAGAAGTTCCAGAATTTGTCATTGTATTCTACCAAAAATTATAGACGTACAGTTTCAGAATTTCATGATCAAAATTTGGGCATGTGTTTCAAAGACCTTTTCCACCACCACCGCCGCCTCCCCATTTGCCCTGTGTTCACACAATCTCAGAAGACATACTATTTTCCCCATGTCTAACCTGAAAATTCAGTGGAAGAGTGCATTACACAAAGATGAAATGAAATTAAACTCCATCTGCATCCTTCACAAATTGCTCGGTCTCCCTGCAACAGCTCCTCTGCCTCCGATTTTATGTGGATTATGTAAGGACTTACATTTAAGAGTCAATATTTCGAGAGGTTACAGGTAGCACAAAAGAAAGCAGGAATTTAACCTGGTCATGTCACAACTGGAATAAAGTCTTGTTAGAAAAATAATCAGCACACTGTGAATTTAAAAACCTACAGTGGCTGACAGCTCACTGGGATGTCCAAAGGTGACTTTGGTAATAATAAATAAATAAAAAGAGTATTATCATGTTTGGTCAGCCTAGATACAGAAACAGAATGATCATATTTAACAGAAAAAAAACATTAAACACAAAGGAACAATGCTCACAACAATGTTTGCTGCTTCCTACTTCACCATTTACAATGGCAACAGATGAACAGGTGACAGCAAAAGCCAAACCACCAGCACAAAGAAAAACGACCCATTCACTTGCAGTGTTCAAACTAAGAACTGAAATTAAACTGACAGATTACAATATTCCCAATATTAAATGCCTACATCCCACTGAAGTAATGGAAATGTCTAATTAATTACAGAAGATTTTCTAGTCTATGAAAGCGTAACTGAGTATTCAGTTCTTACATCTTAAAGCTCTGCCTACCTTCAAGCAAAGAAGAAAAATTCCTCCCGTCTCTGCTCCACTGACACCCAAGGTACTGAGAGAATACAAGACTCAATGGCACTGCTTTCCTGGCTACCAGGTACGTACAGAGAACAGTGTTACTGTCGTTGCCTATCTAGTATTTCCAATATTCTCCCTAACAGCTTCATTAAAAATAGTATTTACATTGTAGCCCCTTAATTTCATTGCTAGATTAACGTAAAAGTTATCTACACCCTTTCCTGTAAGGAAAGGTAGTTGCTAGAGCAAATCTAACTTTTTTTTCTACTCCATAGGCCATGATGCAGACACCAGCAGTGGGAGGCATCACAAAGTAAAATCTGGACATTTGAATGATCAAATGAAAACAGAAGTATAACCAAGGCATAGTATTACTCATACAATGACACTAGTCTTACATTTTAAAAGATAACACCCCTTTTAAACCAAAGTGAATAATACAACTATAAGATCAAAGTCAGAGTTAAAATTCAAATACACCACTGGAACTGATACTTCAGTTCTTCATGGCACTTTCTTATCTTGGTAGGTGTAACCATTGCTCTCTGAAACAGAAAGCAAAAAATATGAACTACATACTGGCATTCAAAAGTAATCCTACCAAATGACAGAGGTAAAACAATATACCAAATTCCGGATAGGCTAGGTAGATCAAAAAGAAATTATCTTTCTGAAATGGCATTGTGCCTGATGAAACTGGAATTGGTAATGATTGGTCATGATTTAATAACTGGCATGACATACATGCTAAGGAATATTCTTCCAGAAGGGAAGATGTTCCAAAGAGAAAACATACGGACAAAATTCAAATGCCAATTATTATTTTTTAAAAGATGACAGTAAAAAGAACTGTGAGCCAAAGTTGGCTCCCCGTACCTTCAGTTTTATTTATCAAACTGAAAAATCTCTCCAACTTTCTCTTTTCCTGTATAAGACCAAAACTATGAGATGTTCTGTTTGTATTACAATTACACTAATTCAATGCAGGTCACTTGCTTTTTACTGAGTCCAGATGACATTTAGTAAGCTAAACATGGGCCAATTAGCTAAAAAAAAAAAAAAAAAAAAAAAGGG